>NW_010115042.1:0-12073 GCF_000699245.1 Pterocles gutturalis | reverse complement strand
ACGTCCACGGCCTTTCCCTCATCCACTATACGGGTCACATACAGATCCCATATTCTCCAAACAACTTCAGATGTCTCACTTCATTCTGGATCATTTAAAATGATCTTTTAAAATGAACACTGGATTAATTAAAGAACTGTGACTATCCTGATTAAAAACTTGAACAATGAGGAGCATTCCAAAAGGAAAAGTTCTCCTTGACACTTACCCACATTTCAGTTCTCTTCAATTTCCCACTGAGTACATTGTCATAAAATATTGGCATATGACTCAATTACACTGCTGATGTCGTCAATAAATTACATAGGAAAGAGTTTAAAAATGAAGCATGTTTACTAGAATGCATCAGAGTCCCCTTGCACAGGCAGAGATAATTACACAACAGCCAGACTGTGGAGAAGCAGAATTCCAGTCTTGGTGAGAGCTTTATCCTTAAACTGTGAGTTTATCTTAATCCATACCTTATTCTGAAAACAGAAGAATGCTTAGCTTTCTGACGCAGTAAATAACGTGTTGCTTCTAATGTGTTAGAGGCTTAAAATTAAGTTGACTCTGGGTTTGAATTAATGCCTTAGCTGCCCTTTCATTCTCTCTTTGTGGAAATTTTCCACACCGTAAAACCCAGCCTTCACTTCTGTAAACAACACAGACAGTGCTGTAAATGAGGTGGGTCAGGTCACAGTTCCGACATCATAATTGAACAGAACATAGGGCACTGTGGGGATCATGCAATTAAATGCCATTGTCAGTTTCATCATTAATTCACTTTTGTGGAATCCATGGTCACAAATGTATGACCTAGTGTCCTCTGTGCATCAACAAATAAAGGAATGTGGTAAGTTGAAAGTACTTCTGTAGTTAGTAGATGAAACTTTGTTCAGATAAAGACAAAGAGTGAATGCTGGTAATTTTGATTTGAGAAGAACTTCATAACCTTTTGAAAAGAAATAGAAAAAGAAGCTCCATTTATCTTCTGTTCTGGCTTCTGTCCCTGCAGAAGATATCGTAGTTCAAGTGTAATTGCAGGAAGCACATCAGTTTCTTTACTGGAGTGGCCTGTAGGTCTGTGGTTTGTTCTAGTACTCAGCTCCTTATTAATGCAACTTTGATTACTTTTTAAACGATCTTTTAAAATGAACACTGGATTAATTAAAGAACTCTGAATTACATTCCAATATCCTGATTAAAAACTTGAACAATATGCAGCATTCCAAAAGGAAAACTTCTCCTTGAGGCTTATCCACACTGAAATCCTCTTCACTTTTCCCACTGAGAATATTGTCATAAAATATTGGCAGATGACTTGCTGAACATTTTCTTGCTAACCTTTGTTCTTTTCCTCCACTTATTGCCTTATTTATAACTGACTTTATTATTAGGAACTGGTGTGTATAAGTTCTTGTGCAGGTACCTTTGATACATCAAAATCACTGGGTGTTGACTGCTACATTTCTTAAGAACTGTTTTGGGCAGTTAGATTTCCCAAGCTAGTAAGTTTAGACCTTGATTACTCTCTGAAACAGTCCTCTCAATTATGTCCATAGCAAAATTCTCAGAATAGTAGAATTATACTGAAATCTCAAATAAAAGGTTTTAAAAACCAATGTAAACTGGAAATCAAGGGTGGAAATGTGAACCTTCTCTACGTTGTCTAAAGTATACAGAAAACTGATCATAAGCTCTGGTCAGTAAGAAATTGACTCCCTGGTGATACGCTCTGCTACTTGATTGAAAGAACACAATTTATTTCAAAAGCTTCTGAAAGATTTCCTTGCTGAGCATCATGACTGAAAGTTTCCAGATAAAAATACACCTTAATGACCAGATAAAGGCTCCATCTCCTAAACATCTGAAACAGGCAGTTGTTCATCACAAACAACTGAACCAAGTTTTGCCTGATACTCAGCAAAGATAAGTTTAATAAACTCACTTTAGGTTGTCCAAGATAGAAACTGGGACAGGGTACGGTTCCCCAGAGGAGAAAAAAAAAAAAAAAAAAGCCATCTTAAACCACTCACTTTCATGACTTTTGTAAAAATAGCCATAAGCACAGCCCAATAACCAGCATCCTAGTATAGAAAGTGTGTATTACAACTGTTTCTATTTAATTGTGCTCTCTAGGTGATATGGACCATGATGTTGAAATGACGGAATATTCCTCTTCAGATGACCAACTAAACCAAAACCAAAGTCCTTCAGTGACTCCCCTCCACTTCTTCCCGTCTTGTCTTCAAATGCCTTGGACACAAAACTATTCTTCATTGGAAAGCAGAGGGAATATATCTCTTTCTACTGTCTCTGAGTATATAGCTTCTTGCGACCCCAACGTACCTGATCCCTTCTGGGAAGCAGGTACAGATACAAATAACAAAGAGACAGTAAACTCAGGTTATTGTTCTGAAGTTAGCTACAAGTCAGAGAATTCACAAGAAGAGAATTCACTACTTATGTTTGAAGCGCTGGAAGACTCTTATATGAAGGACGCCCAAGAGAATAAAATCTTGCTTGATGTACAAGGAAATTACAGGTCTGCTGCAGCCAGACGTGTACAAAGCCGACGTTCTTTTCACAGGCCAAAACCTCTGCAACACCCTAAGCTTCAGAAGCTATCATCTCTTCCAGCATCTTGCCATATCCCTCCACATTCTTTGGAACAAGAGGAAACACAGTTATGAGCCAGGACTTGCTTGAAAGGAGAAGATGAGAGAGAATACCTTGAACAAAGGGCTTCTGTAAAAATACAGAGCAGTTCATGGGATCTGCTCTAGAACGGTTTCAGATGGAAAGGGAGTGGGATCCCATGATGTCAGAAACACTGGAGCTTTTCTGCTGCACTTACATTTTTAAGTTATCATTCATAATGAAAGGGTACATAGTAAAGGGGAAATATACCTCCTTGTTATTTTTTTCTGTAGACTGTTACAAAAAACCCTTTTATTTTTGGAGGGCTAAACCAAGAATCTTTTCAAATGGTAAATCCTTGTTGTCTCTTTTTTACACGGAAATGGTTTATTATGCCATTATGCCATAAATATATTTAAAGAAATAGGCTGCATTTGCTGCTTCAGTAATGGAATTAAATATTTATGATGTATGAAATTAACGTCAAAGAAGCCAATGGTTAGCCTCTTGCCTGCTAAGTCAACTCTGATTGAAAAGGATCAGTGCCTTTTATAAGTGCAAGCTAAAGAAAAATATTTTCCTGCTCTTGAATATTTGTGTCATTGAGTAATTGTGGGATATTGACTCTGGTGGAAAAGTTTAAAGGGAGAGGAAAGTCCTGGCATCTTGAAATTTAATCAACGACTGTAGGAACACAATTTCTTTCCTTCACCTTCACTTCCTCCGCTCAGTAGCACTGGAATGAAAGAACATCCAGAATTAGCTCAGAATTTTAGTTTGTGTGGTCACAAGCAACTCATTTCATATTCTTAATTAAGCTGCTCTATTTTAAATAACGTCACTCAGACAGAACTATAAATATTTGACATTTTTGCTGCTGCTTTTGAAGACACCTTCCAAATACTCTGTTAGATTATCTTGTTCATGTATGTATCACTTTCAACAGTTGATGAGGATAATGGTCTCTCAGATGCTAATCCTGTGTTTTGCCACATGGTTTAAGTGCCACAAGGACTCGGGTTGTTGATGGTTCAAAGTACTGGTAGTTTGGCTACCTTGCATGTTTGTGTTAGGAATGTCCTTTGGTTTTTTGTCCTCAGTTTTCCGTTAAATGATAATAGTTAAGGTTGCACTAGACGCCTCTTGCATATGAATCTGATCTACATCATCTTGAAGACAGCTGGAGACAGCAGTGAGAGCCAGCTGAGGTGGAGACTAAATGAAAGGGCAAACTCCCAGGCCTCTCCCAGATGTACTACACTGCATGCCTGCCTATGGTCCTCTGGCCTATCTGCATTTTGCCTTGGGTGATTCCAGTCCTGAAATTTGGGCTTGAAAGCTTCAGTGGTATAAAGTTGCAAAGGTTCTGTGGTATCAGTAGAAGACGAGTGCTTAGCTGCTTCCCTGATCCTAATGTGCACCTTATTCCTCTTTGATATCAGTGTAAACCATTTGTAAAAGAGCAAGGTCACCTTCAGGGAGGTATCTGAATTGCCTAAGACTGGATCCAATGGAGGCTTTATTTGGAAAATTTTACTTTATCTATAGGAATTGGTGGTTCTTTCACTCTACCTACCCAGAATTTGAACAGGTTCTAGGTGATTCCGTGTCAGATTTCGAATTTGAGATTTACCCAGACGCCCAAAAAGAGGGGAGCAATGTGTGGAAATTCATGCCCACATCTTTTTCCTGTCTTTGTCTTCATTGCTGAAACTGTCTCTTAGGCTAGTGCAAACTGCAGAGATGTGATGGCAAACGTCACACGCAAACCTAGATAGATACGTAACATACGCCTTTAGAGACAACATTCAGAGTACTGGTTCTTTTGATACCAACCCACAAGCAGGTGCCTGTTTGCAGTCATCTTGGGCACTGATTCAAATCAGTGTCCCTAACTGGAAAGCTTCATCACCCAGAGCCATTCTTGTTAATGAGGGCCATAAGTCTGTCACCAGTAGGGATGTTATTTTTATTTAATTCAATAATGTAAATACTTTTTTTTTGAACTGAGTACATATGAACCTACTATTTTGGTGAAGAAGAGCATATTAATGCTGTTCCAGAAATTATAATTGCAACAAGTATTGTAGTCGTTGGCATAGATATGTAACAGGACCATGACTAATCCCAAGTATTAGCCCAGGAAAAGTGCAATGTGCCAAAATCTAACCTCCAGTCTCATAGCATAATGCTGAAGTGCCAACACCAGAGCTGGCAAGATGCTCATCAGGTGTTGACTTTGAAACAAAACTTTCACTTCTTACTGCTGTTGTACAGAGGTCATTGCTGTGTTGAAGTTGGAAGAAGAATCACGTTGTGGACTGTCTTTTCTGCACACTTGTCCAAGCATTCCTAACCTATTTGTGTACAGGCTACCTCAACAAAATATTTGTAAATCACCATCAGCAGGCGCGAGTTTTCGCCAGAGAAGTGTTGCACACAGAAGAGTATGCAATTTTGAAAATCGCAGGTTGTCAGATTTCCATGTTCTTGCATGTTTTTTTGTGCTAAACAAGAGAGGAATAACAGACAGTGCAGCGTTTACAAATAGAGCAGTCTCTGTGAAAAGTCAGCAGGATCCTGTATGCTTTTGAGAGGGCTGTGGGCTGGAGGAGGTTTTGTAAAACAGAAGAACATTATGCAATTTTTAACAACAGAAGAAACAGAAAGACACTCTATACTAAGGGCTTAACTCTCCATTTACTGTCCAAAGCCTTAAGCTTTGTCTGTAAGTTGTGTCACCATGGTTAAAAGATGAAGGATAAAATGGACAATTCTGATAGTGAAGAGACCTCTCCCTGGAAGAGCCTGCATAATTTCTGAAGCTCTTATGCCTCTGGAAGGTGTTTCTAGTATAATTGCCTCTACAGCAAGGTTTTGTTTGCCATAGTTTCTCAATTTGAAATGTGATTTAAAAAAAAGGTTCATGTCCCCAGTTTCTGTATTGAGAACATACTCTTACCCAGAACATAGTTCATTATAAGTCTTTATTTTTTTCCAAGGCTCCCAATGTCTATCACAGTATATAGAAAAAGCAGGTTATGAGTTCATAATCTCTCTCACTTGTTGGTTTATTTTTTTTTTTTCCACCCATACTCTTTCTGTGTGCTTCTTTCACATGTCAGTACATGTGCTATGGGGGCAAGTGTTTGGTTGCTTCTTCAGCACACTTTAATCAGTCAAGCACCACTAATTTCCATCACAGCAGCATGGCTTTAGAGCTGCTGAGGATCTGACTGGATGTATCAGCTTCTTTTTTTACCGTGTGAATTAGATTGGAATGATCAGTTGGTAAATCAGTTCACCTCTGGTGAGGCCAGTTCAGTTCTTGCTGAGCTTTCCCAGCTGAAAACTCTGTCTCTAATTTTTTTTTGGTGACATACTCTGTCAAAAAAATGCAAGTTGGGAATTCCACAGTTGCTATCTATTGAACAAGTAACTATGGCCTACCTTGTAAAAAGATGAAATGCAGAAATATTTGATGTCTCTTCTATATATTTTGCTCCATGGTTAAGGTTCTTTTAAACAATGTTCATTGTGCTGCACTATGACCTAGCAGTGCTTAAAAAAAAGAAGTGTTGCTTGCATTCGGATGAATTCTGTCTATCTGAGTTGTGAAGCTAATTACTGAAATATACGAAATCACGTTTTACAAATATATGGTCTAGTTGGAGATTTGTGTAACAAAGGTTGCAAAATAATCACGTGCCTTAAATTGTCACTCTTTGGAGTGCTGTTATTTGGAGATTTTTGTGTGTACTTTCCAAAAGGTGTTAACTTACTGCACATATTTTTAAACAAGTCAAGCTGTTCTGCTAATGTGTCTTTATAGAAACATTTCAACAGTATATCATAATGAGAAGTTTGGCAATAAATTATATCACTTTGGTGGAATCACACTGCTTTGGCAAGTGATTTAGAGAAACATTTATTTAGTACATTTAGAGACAACTTTCCATACAAGACTTCTGAGAAGTGTGTATTTGTGCTCCCAAATCAAAATTTAAAAAGACAATAGTGTGCTGCTGATAATTCATGTCATTTATAAAATACAAATCATTAAAAGCAGCAACAGAAGTGGTAGAAGATCTCCTGAGTCTCTCTGACAACTCTGACACTTTTTGTATAGTTGTACCCTCACTGTAGCCAATGACAGAATTCCCATTGACTTTATAAACCAATATTTCCATCCTTAGAATAGTAAATTCCATATTTTGTCAAGATATATATGGAGAGATAGGGCCATTATAACAACACTATAATTTAAAATTTACATATATGATGATATCTCATAGTTTCATTCATTTGATGCAAAGATTCAAGTGATCTTTTGGGGCTTTGTTTTACTGTGCACTGCTTTTTGAAGATTTGGTAGTCACTAATGCCAGCTTTGATTTCCTAGACAGAAACCAAGGAAACTTAATCTAAGTTGTTTTGTATTGGATGAATCCATTTTCGCTGACAGCTCTGTGATCCCAATTAAAATTCCCATTCCTACTGTCATCCTGATGTTAGGATACTTCCATATATGACATTGCTTTCTACAGCAGATAGGAGGTATGGGGTGAGAAAAATATCTTCTTCTAGATTTTTTTATAGTGGAATGGAATTAAATATTTAATAAAGTTAAATAAACATTATTTTCTAAGTATGGATTTGAAGAGATTTAAAAAATAGTGCAGATGACCAAGCCACATGCTGGCAAATAAAATGCTGCAATGGCAAAATCAGATAGAACTGGTTTAGTAGTGCAGCCATGCAACAGCTCATTAGATTCATTAAGTCAGTGGTGGGGGGGGAGTGTCATCCCTTGTCACCTTTGTTGATTCAGAAAGCATACAGAAGCCACTTCGGTTGGAAAAATTAAACCCGGAAATCAGTGTGGAAAGTTATTGGTAAGGATTCTGCTCGGTCCGATTTAATGGCTTCCTAGTTTAATGAGCTAAGAGGTACATCACACTGAAACAGATGCACAGGCTTCTGCAAACTGATGTGCACAACACGACTGGCCCACAGAAGATGAGAGAATTCAGTGGTGTCCATTGCTTAGAAACACAAACAAATACAAAGTTGTGGTCAGCACAGCAGACCCAAGCAAGGTAAAGAGTGAACAGGTAAAGAGGTTTTAGAGAATACTCCACATGAGCTCTAATCCCTGATGAAAACAGTGAGATTATAACTAAATCTCAAATCCCAGATTTTTTTTTTTTCTTTTTGGAACAGTGTTGGTGGACTGAACACACCATAAAAATCTTCTATGTTCTTTCCCCTTCACATCTGCTTCAGGCTCTCCTCACATGCTGAGGGGCATCCCAAAGCTTTGTACCTCTGAGGTTTGTGCCTCACACATCTGGAGGCAAAGAAAGTCTCAGTGCTAATTATTAGTGATTTCAGCAAAAACAAGCAGAAATACGGAGTGGCATATAAACATTGGTTCTTGACTTTGGATCTGACTCCTCAATGTGAACATCAGAGAGTGGCTTTTGGGAACTACAATATTCACACTCACAAAGTCAAAGAAGCTTGATGTTGGGGCACACTGCATCTATTGCAAAGTTGCTGCTTTGCATCATTTTCTTTGATTGTAATTTTGTTTTGTTGGTCATTTCATTTGATTTATAAATTGGAATGTATTTTTTCATTGCAATCTTATTTGTTTCAGCTTATATTTTTGGAGCATCGGAGCTCTATATTTAAAAGCTGTATCTTTATCTACTGATACCTGTTTGTGTCAGGTCCTCCAATGATACGAGATAATGGCTACTCCAGTCATCATACATCATCATACCTATAATAGCCAATGTCAGAAGATAGTCTTCTACCACTCTTTGTGTGTGTCATGGTTTTAGCAGGTGAGACTGGAAACCCCACCTTCACCCCAGACACTGTGCTTTACAGGAGGATGGAGAAGTTTTTGTTTCAGAGTTTTTACAAATTGTGTTTCATGTTCAAACCAAGACATAAAGTGAAGCTCAGTCAACATGGCCTTTTGCCTATCTAGAGTCACAACTATGTACGCCAAAGGAGTTTTCAATATTCTAACTCACTCTGAAATCCTAACCACACCTGAGGTTCAAGTTTCCTTTCCAATATTACACCTCACTATGCTCAGCAATTATGGAAAGGGAAGACTGGAAGAGAGCACGCTTTTGGTGAATTTCATTTGATACTGTTATGGATCTGAGTGGTACCACTTCTACCTCACAAAACAAGCCCTTCTGGTTGGTTGGCTGGGGACATGCCACAGAGAGAGAACCTCTGCTTCCATCCATGACAGGTGAGTTGGTTGGCCTGCAATGCCTCTGTCAAGAACAGTCTGGAACACATAACCATCCAACGTTGCTCTTGTTAGAGCTACTGCATTCTGTTCTTTGCAAAACCTGATCCCTCTCACTTGTGTGCATTTACCATTTAATGACTTGCTCTTCTGAAATACTGATGCATTCATCTTGAAACCTGAAAGTGTCAGTATTACACCCTATGTGTCATCCAAAGAAATCAAACTTGACTCTATCTGTGTAACTGGGCTGTGAGCTGTGGGGCTATGGATGAACGAACACTTGGCTGATACTGCGTAAGACAGAGAATCAGAGAATCACACAAGAAGTTAAGTTGTAAGGGACTTCTGGAGGTCCTTGACTCCAATCTCTGAGGAGCTAGCTGAGGGCTAACTAACTTAGAGCTAACGGACCAAAGTCAAATCAGGTTAGAGTCTGGAATGATAGGGGAATGGCAGGATTCACCTCTTTTCATACACACGCTTTTAACTCTCAAGGCCACTTTCTCAGCTCACAAGAGAAAACCTACCTTCCTGGCAGAAGGCCATCAGGGTATCCCCAAGAAAACATTCCAAGTAGCTGTCATCCCTGGTGTCTATTGGTTTGTACAGGAGCCAAGAGTCCAGGCTGCAGGAGGGCATGGTATGGCATGCTCGAGAAAGAGTGGCCTGGTATCACTTCCCCGGCCAAATAAGGCCTTCTGCATACACTAATCCTCAGAACGAGTGACAGAGGGGCCTGTATGATGCTGATGTGCGTGGCACTACTTTTGAACTTACAAGACACTGCTCCTCTCTTCCCCAGAGGTGGTGGCTACAAGATCTTCATCATAGGATTAAAGATAGGTAGTCTTCATTTACTTTAGTTGTAACCAGCACTGCAGGAAGTTATGCTGTAGTGATGATCATGTAACTGCTCTGCTACAGTCCTGTATCTGGCCAGGACTCGCAGGCGGTAGTGAATTCTGCTTTCCAGTAGTCTTTGTCACGTAAAAGCATCTATCATTTCAACTTTTCCTGTGGAGCTTTCTTCGTTCTTGAAACAGAAGAAGACCCCAATGACATATGTATCAAATTTTTTTTTCTAGTTGTCTTCCTTTGAGAAACAGCTGCACTAAAGCCTGCCATCTGAGGATTTTCATCTGATACCATCTCTGTGTGCTGCATGCAGAGAAGCGTGGGAATGGGGGTGTGTGAAAGGAAAAGGCTAGAAAACTGGAACACAAGACGGGGAATAGAGCCTGAAGTTGTCTCAGCCATAGTGCCTGTTGGAGTATTCTGTGGAGCATGTAGCCACTGAATCTCTCCTGCGAGCTGGATGCAGGACCTAGGTATTCCTGTTGCAGAAGGCACCTTGGGAATGACTTATCAAGCGGGAAGTGTGGACAGTCAGGGAAGCAACCCAAGTAACAGCGTGTATAAAGTCAATGTCTGGTTTCTACCATGAATGTCTTAATTTGGGAATTGTGTACATTTCTACTGAAAAACCTAAATTTTTTTCTATATAAAATACAAATGTGGGAGACATCTTAAGATCTGTGTTGACTTTTTTTACTTCACAGCCATATGCAGGCTGGGAACTGTCTTGACCTGGTCATGATCTTCAGAATGTCTCTCATTCTCAGTGGGTGATCGCCACTCTTTGTCAGTAAATATGCTGCAGGAATAACAACTGTAAGGAATAACAGTGTGTGGGCATAGAGCTGTGTGGGACTGATGCTGTTTCCAGTTGACTTTCTGGGAGAAGGATGTTGCATTTGAATGATGCTAAGCAGAGGAAGATAACTACATCTCCTTCTGCCTGAACATAAGGAGAAGGGAGATAGACTGTCTACATTTAAAAAAAAATATTCTGTAAATATCTTAGAAATGTAAGGCTATCAAGATATATGATTGTGACCAGGTGTTAGGCATTTGATTATTTCATATAGATTCTGGTAGCTTTTTTGGGCCATTTAAAAGTAGCAATATTCAAATGATGGTGGTCTCAAAATATTTGGATGGGCAGAGGCATCTGGTATTCATTTTTAAATTTACCATGAAGCTGAGAGAGAATATGTATATATGTGTGAATTTGTGAATAGACACATTAGTTGGTTGTGTTTGTATGTCATTAACAATACAGGAAGATGACCAGCTACAATTGAAACCAAACTACAGTCACAGTGGTAATCTAGGAAAACTGAATTGCATATGAGAGAGTAGCTTAACCTGATATATTTCCTAGGCTCAAGCTAATGACTCTCTGAAAGATTTTCGTTGGTTTGTTTGTATCATTCTTCAGTGACTGGGTAGTGGGAGGAGGAACTAAAGAAGTGTTAAACTCAGTTTGTGTGTAAGTTATTCTAGATGACTAGCTAGCTCCAGTCGCTCTGTTGAAGGTGGGCAAGCAGAAGATAACCATCAACCAGATTGAACAGTAACCAGTGGATTACCAAGAGACTTTTGGAACAAAGGATGGGTCATCCCATAAAGAAGTATAAAAGGAGTACGAAGGTTTGTAACAATGGGGATTGACCTTGGAGTAGAAAGGACTGGTCAGTTAAAGCCCAGTTTTAACAGTGCCAGAAACTGTCCCACCAACAGCATGACCTCTGCTAAGCTTCCTCCCTGCCTTATGCCACGATTAACACGCATCTGGACTAACACTACAGGATGCACCACGTGTAGACTCACCTCGTGTGTATGCATGTGACATTGTGGGATGTTCTCTTACCAACATGTAGATTAGCAGATTGTGGAGAACGCGTGGGTATGTGTAAAGCTAGATCCCCCACACCTCCAACAGCACCCTTGGGAAAGTAGGGGAACCCATGCTCCCAGAAGAAGGTTTGTGTGCTGGTAACCCACATTCTGTGGAGGAAGGGAAGCATGGAATGTTGAAAGTACGTGTGTGTCTGGGTTGGAATTTTTTAGAATTAGCTCTAGAATGTGTTTAGAAACTAGATATAGATGTGCCTTTTGTTAGGACCTAGTATCAGACGCTTGATGTGCCCCCGCCCCTGCGTGCGTGTCTCTGCCCCCTGGGCATGTCTCCGCCCCCTGCACGGGTGTCTCCGCCCACCGCCGGTGTTTCTCCGCCCCCTGTGTGCCGCACGCACCCCTCTGTCCGCATGCGCACCAGTGGATTTCGCGCTGCCCGCTTCTGCCCCCGCGTGGCCAACGTGCGGCAGT
>NW_010115041.1:7096-12999 GCF_000699245.1 Pterocles gutturalis | reverse complement strand
GTGTATCACTCATTCTCTCCCTTCTCTGGAATTGTTGGCTGGGAGCAGGCCTTTGGTCTGGTCATCGGGGGGGGGGGGGGGGGGGGGCAGTGTCACTGTGTGTTTGTATATAGTATTGTTTTCAATATTATTGTAGTTTAGTTTTGTAGTTTAGTTATTAAATTGTCCTTATCTCAACCCACGAGTCCTTTTTTGCCTTTACCCCCAAAACTGGGATACACATTTAGCAAAAGCCACTTGGTTAGTCACCACTAGAGGATCTGCCAATTGGACTGGTCCTGCCCAGTCAAAAACTTTTCCATTTACCCCTTTAATTCTCTCCCCTATAGTTGGGTGGGGGCAGGAACTGTGTGAGCGGGTGTGTGTGGCTTGGCTCCCAGCCAAGGGCTAACCCATCACAGTTATCTACCCACAGCTTCTATATCTCAAGTTATTAATACAAAGACTGTAGTTGGTCACATTTCTAGAAAGTGCATTAATGTATACAACATAGCTATAGAGAGGGTGAAAAAGATCGCCTAAAAAAGTCCAGTTTGGTTTTATTTGAATAAAAATTGACTCATCCTTCAGAAGCTGGTAATGGTATAAATCTATCTCAGAAATTAGATCAAATTTCAAGCTGCATATTAAAGAGCTATCAACTTTGGAACTTCCTTCCATATTGATAATACATATAGTGTTCTTTTTCTCTCAGCAAGGACATGCAACAATCTAAATATGAAAAGGGAAAACGTGTTTATTTAGTTTAAAACAAAGAACAAAGATACTTCAATTTAATTTTAAATTCCACTGAAAATCTGCATGTATTCAGAAGCTCCTACATTTGGAAAATAGAGTAATTGGCTGATTAAGTCATACTATTTGTAATTAAAGCATAAATTAAGCATATGTGTTTCTCATTATCTTGCAATACAAACAAATGGTGCATATGTGCATATGCACCAGTGCACAGGAAACGGTGCATATGTCAGAAAGCTCAACATACATCATGATTTTAAACTAACATCTTTAAACCATATATTGAATATTCAGCTCTGATTCCAGATCTTTAACATTGACTTTTTGATAGATAAGATCTTTCATCAAACAATAACTTTCCTCTTAAGTTTATTGAACTTTTGAGTATTGCACATGCAATTATGTAATTCTCTATAATGAATAATTTCTAAACTTCACACAATGGTGTAACTACTGTGATTTTGCAAAGAAGCAATTTTGAAAATGGCTGTCTCAGAAGCAAACTGGCTGGTTTTTGCCCTTTAGTTCTGTGTACTGCTCTAAATCCCCCAAGTTTATGCATACCTTTGAAAGACAAATGAAAATTAAGATGATGGTAGTGCAGTGGGACAAAAACTAGTGATGCAAATAGGAAAACCATGGGGCTTTCTTTGTTATTCGTAATACTCATTAGTAATAATTTTTCAGAGCCTATTTACTCATTAATTCTGATGTTCCTCTAAGGTAAGTTTTATATATGACTGAAGGGTAGAATATGGTCAACACTTTAAAAGTTCAATATGCAACATCAGATGGGAAATTAGATGATTTCAAATTAATGTTGAATTCTATTTCAGATTCCATACCTGCCTCTCGATATCCCTTGTGTGTGTGTATGGGTTTTCCCCCATTTTCAAAAACATTTTATTCTCTTGCTTTTAAGTGAAACACCTACACAAGCAGAAGAAATAACAAGGAAAATTGCAGAAAAACACATGAAAGGAAACAAAATGCCTTTTGTTGTGCTCTTTTGGTTTCCATCATGTCAGTAACATTTGACTGCTGTGAATAGTAGAAAATAAAAGCAAGCTTCAGTAATTTTCATGTATAAATTGACAGTATTCCTTTAAATTTGAACTCATATTAATTATTTTCTGCTGTCATATAGCCAAAGACAGTTATTTTTCATGCCCTTGACACATGAAGGTTTAATGAGAGATTGTCTGCTTGAATGAGCGTTGCCAAAAGTCACTAAATGTTCCTTAAGTGTCTCTTCCCAAAATAAACCATCCAAGACACATTCCATAATCTATATAATATGTTGGTTGCGGATCATCCCATATATTCCAGAATACTGGTTTGTGTTAGGTATCCTGTTGTCCTTTCAGTGTGAGAAGAAGCAAGTCCTACCAGCCAGTTAACATAACCATGCTGGAATATAGCGTAAGTTTGTCTCAGTCTTTTTCTTCTCTGTTTTCCAGCTGCCCTCTCCCTTGCCTTCTCGGAGGATTGATTCACGTATCAGCATAAGGCTATCCCAAGTTCATTTTAAGTTATCTTCTCCTTAGTTTGGAAGCAGCAGGTATTTGTCCACTATTCTTTCACGTTTTATCACTACTTCTGTCATAATATCAGTAATTCTGAGAATGTTTTGCAGACTCTTCATTAAGCTTCTTCATATCGTTGACTTTCAGCTGTCAAGTTTGCCACAGTACAATAATGCTGAAATTAGAACTACATTAGATAGATTTATCTCATGCTGAAGGATGTATGCTTCATTCTCTGGAAGACCAAAACTTGTAGGCGCTTTCACCTTCATGCATTTTCTTCCTCGCTTTCTAGTCCATCGCAGTTTGTAGTGATATTCAAATATACAAAGAGGCAAATGGGTTTCACTGCTGCCCTTTGAACAGAGTTCTCTTGGCCTTTTCAGGTTGGAAATAGACACTTCTTATGTGTGCAGCCTTGTCCTGGACTGTCTGTAGCAAAGACCCAACCTCCTACTTCCAACATAAAAGAAATTTGACTTTTCTTGAGTGTATCTGAGGACAGCAAACCTAGAAGAAGCTTTTCTACAATGCTATGAGAGGATGCTCACCACAGTTTTGCTACCCTGAAATTCTCCTACCTTTGTCCATGTTTTATAAACTGTTGTGGATTTCACTGTGCACAGAGCCAGAATGGATCATGCTGACATTCTACCCTGTCTCCACATAATATTGGTTGTTGTGTTTCATTCAATTATCCTTGTGTATAAAAAAAAGATAACTTATATATGTCCATAGACTCTTAATTCAAAGATCTCAAATATGAATATAGTTACAGTTTACGATATATATTTTCTTTGTTTTTTTCTAGTAACTTTTACTATCTGAACTAACTTTTTATTTTTAACTTTTACTATCTGTACTAGTGGTACAGAAGAGATAGAATGCTCCTGTATTGAGGAAGTAAGACTCTTGAAATCCCTTTCCAGATTACACTGATTTTGGCTGAATGCCTTAAGGATTTTCTGTTGCCTCTTCTCGTCCATATGTATATGTATATATACCTGAATGAATAGACGAAACTACTTGAATATGAAACGAAAGTGCTAGTAAAGCAGGTTGCAGTCACCATGCTTTACAGAGCCTTTTGGAATGATCTAAAAGTCCAACAGATACTCTTCAGATACGGAGATGCTGTTTACATGATTCCCACCTGAAATAGCAGGAATATAATTAAATCGTTCTGATATTCTTAAAATCAGAATGAAGAATTGCAAGTATATGCACTATAAAGATCTTGCCACATTTTTATGAGCTTCAAAAAAATATATATCAGACCTGAGCTTGACTTGCACCAGACTTGTGCGACATACTTCTGTCTAAATTGGAGAAGTACAGATTTGAAGGATGGACTGTTCAATGGATAAAGAATTGGTTGTTTGGTCACAGCAAAAGGGTTGTGGTCAATGGCTCTATGTCTGGGTGGAAGCTGGTCACAAGTGGTGTCCCTCAAGGGTCTGTCTTGGGACCTGTGCTCTTCAACATCTTTATCAGCGACATAGATGAGGGAATCAAGTGCACCCTCAGCAAATTTGCAGACAACACCAAGCTGAGTGGTGCAGTTGACACAATAGAGGGAAGGGATGCCATCCAGAGGGACGTGAACAGGCTGGAGCAGTGGGTCCATGAGAACCTCATGAGGTTCCACAAGGCCAAGTGCAAGGTGCTGCACTTGGGCTGGGGTAATCCCAGGTACTTGTATAGACTGGGAGAAGAACTCCTTGAGAGCAGCCCTGCGGAGAGGGACTTAGGGGTCCTGGTGGACGAGAAGCTGGACATGAGCCAGCAGTGTGCACTTGCAGCCCACAAAGCCAACTATGTCCTGGGCTGCATTAACAAAGGGGTGGCCAGCAGGGAGAGGGAGGTGATTGTCCCCCTCTACTCTGCTCTTGTGAGACCCCATCTGGAGTACTGTGTCCAGGCCTGGGGCCCCCAGCACAGGAAGGACGTGGAGCTCTTGAACAGGTCCAGAGGAGGCCACAAAAATGATCAGAGGGCTGGAGCACCTCTCCTATGGAGAAAGGTTGAGGGAACTGGGCTTGTTTAGCTTGGAGAAGACTCTGGGGGGACCTCATTGCATCCTTCCAGTACTTGAAGGGAGCCTATAAACAGGAGGGGAAGTGACGGTTTACAGGGGTTGATAGTGATTGGACGACGGGGAATGGTATTAAACTAAGAGAGGGGAGATTTAGGTTGGATATTATGAGGAAATTTTTCACTCAGAGAATGGTGAGGCAGTGGCCCAGGTTGCCCAGAGAAGCTGTGGATGCCCTATCCTTTGAGGCCTTCAAGACCAGGCTGGATGGGGCCCTGGGCAGGCTGCTCTAGTGGTTGGCCACCCTGCCCACAGCAGGGGGGTTGGAACTTGGTGATCTTTAAGGTCCTTTTCAAACCAGGCCATTCTATGATTCTATGATTCTGATTCTATGATTCTATGATTCTGAGCTCCTTGTTGTACTCAGTAATCAAAACAATACCTCACAAACACAACACTGAACAGGAATAATTTACCTTAAAACTTCCTGGGGAGGTTTCAGAATCAGAGCTACTCTATCTCTTCAATGCTTAATGGGCTGTTCTGTAATGTAGTACAGTGTTAGCTAAGGTTCTCCAGAAAGATACATTGATTTTAGAGACTTTCAAACCAGTTTCCATCTGAATTAATTAGAAGAACCTGATTTTTATAAACTGGTGAATATTCACCATTTGATATCAAGACTGCCATTATTATATTTATAGGGAACACATCTCAGTTAAATCCAGATTTATCTACCACCCACTCAGTGAAGCTGCAAGCATGTTCTTGAGCTAGAAGGCATTCAGGTTGGCAGACACTTCAGAGGCAGAATGAAGATAGCCCAACAGCTTTGCATAGGTCCAAGTGCTTCTGGGCTGAAACCAAGAAGGTGGTAAGACTAAACTAGTAATTATTCCAAGCTCATCTCACCTGTGAAAACTATGAGCTGTGCTAGAAGTCAGAAATCCATATGAAAAAATGTATGATTAAGGCAGCTTTTTTCCAAGACTGCATTTTGCGTAATATCATAAATACAAAGAGGAGAACCTTATCTCAAACTTTGGTTTGAGCTGCTTCAGAAATCAGTTAATATCTCCTAGTATCTTCATAAGTATAGCTTAATTTCATTCAGATAGAGTGCTTCAGACATTTGTGTAGTGTAAGGAAACTGGTTTATTCATTTAAATTTTCTTGTGCGGAATAATAGTATTAAACTGTATCACTCAAAGAGAAAAATACCTCCAAGTTCAGCAGATGCATTAGCCTTGTCTTAAGATTTTTGTTACTGCATTAGCAACTTCAACATTTCTGAACAAGTGAAAGAAACTTAACACAACACAAGAAAAAGCAGAACACACACCCACTGTTTTATTTTGCCATAGTCTTCTCTTTGTGATTAGAATACACATTGATGGTATTCAGGGATTGCACTAGAATGGTGCTTTTTAAGGCTATGATAAACTAGTTGACAGCAGTGCTGGTTTAAATTCTTGCCTGATTATGAACAACTGAATCTTTGTCATTTAGCCAATACAACAGTAATAATTTACCCTAGAATAAAATGTACAGAGCAGATCTTTTTTCTCTAGTGCAGATTCATGATTCTCACTTACTTCTTCAGG
>NW_010115041.1:0-7070 GCF_000699245.1 Pterocles gutturalis | reverse complement strand
AGAAAAGGCATATAGGAAAGAATGTATTTTTTAAAACATAGAGACAAAATGGCAAGCATAAACAGCAATACTGTAGTCCTGACAATTATCTTTGCATTGTCTTGGCATTTATATTTGAAAAGTGCGTCACTGCTCAGGCTTATGTTCTAATTTCAGTTGGGAAATTATGTTTTCATTCTCTGTTGCAATTTAAAATTCTTTGGTACACTCTTTTCTATTCCTAAATTGGCTGTGTTTTAATAGGAAATTAAGACAGCCCCCTAAGAACACAGATTTTTTTTTTTTTCCTGAATATAATTATTTGGAGTACTCTCCATATGAAAAAAAAATCTGTGGGAGAGTAAAACGGATCTCTTGAGTCTTCCTTACTTTCCTGACTCCTAAAAAACTCCCCAGCTACTATCAGGACTTGTCTCACTTGGTCACAGAACTTTTTGTCACTGGTGGACCACCTCAGCCTTATTCAGATTGCTTATATTTTATTTTTCATGTCAGGACTATTCAGTGTTACAGGTAGAAAAACATCAATGATAATTACGTAATAGTTGGGATCAATTACTGTGAAAATCTGGTAGAAGAGACAGAACCTGCCAATTGGAAAGATTTATCTGTGTTGTACAGAGCTACCAGCAGAAGCTATATTCAAAGCGTTAGGTCCCCGAAATTCTTTATGGTTGAAAGAAAATAAGTACTGTCATGTTCACCTGGATATCCAAAGTGGCTTTTACAAAATTTGTCACTAAAGGCTCACTAAAAAATGAAGTAAATATGGGTTAAGAAGGAAGGCTCTCTCTTGCATGAAATGTTGGTTGAAACATAGTAAGTAAAGAGCAGAAGTAAACAGTTTTCATGGTTAAAGGACCTCCATGAGCAAAAATTCCTGAGGCAATCTGGAAAAGGAGTGGCAAATGCGATACTAAAAGTAAGTATTACTGAGACGTTCAGACTAGAGAAGATGAAATCTAAGTATAAATAACTTCAGGACAAGACTGAGTGGCTGAACTCTAAAATTGTAGGTGGAATTCAAAAGGTTAATGCTAACACAGCTGGGGAAAAAAAAAGGTAATTATTTTCAATGCAGAACAAAATCTAGGGGCTGTAACACATAATGGTAGGAAAATGTTAGCGTGGTGATCAGTAGTGGTCAGTAAGCAAATCAAATGTGGACAATATTAGGAAATATTAAAAATACAGACATATCGTTGGGACACTATAAAACCTTAGTGTGAACACTATTTGGATACAATGTACAGTACTGATTACTCCATCTCGAAAACAATAAAGAAGCAGAAAAGATCTGGAAAACATCAGTAAAGACGGTCAAAGATGAGGAACAGCCTGGATACAAGGAACAATTGCATAGATGGAGACTCTTCAGGCTGGGAAAGGGACAACTAAAAGGAAATATGCTGCTGGAAGTCTATGACATCCAGAGTAAAAACAGGCAAGAAGGGAGTTTTGGTTAATTGTATCTCCTAATAAAAAATTGGGCTGTGTTAAATGAAACATTAAGTTCAGAACAAACCCAAGGAGGAAGTCAATAATATAAAATCTCCACTGTTTTTTGTTATTTTACTTATCAAACCATATGGTCACTAGCATTCCCATTTTTTCAATTACTCAATGTCTATTATTTCCAAAACATTTTAATCTTTTTCTTATTTTCAACTGCAGATCTTGCCTCAATGCTCTTCCTTTAAATTATCCCAACTATTTTTTTCTAAATTCAGTTATTTTTGTAAATAATATTTTGTTATTACATGAAGAACAGACATTTATTATCTTGGTGACTTTTATATTTAAGATAAGGGTGAGAACAAAGAGGACTTTTTATGCAGAAATCTCTATCTCTCAAAAGGTCATCTGCCTCATATGCAGACAAACCTGAAGGCAATTCAGAGATTCAACATGCAGAAAACAAGACCACAAGAGTTACAAATACTTATATTTGCAACAGACAATACGTAAGAGAGTAGACTACCAAAAGCCTCAGTTTCTTTTTCACTAAGCAAGCTGACTATATTTTCTTACCCTTTTAGTGCTGACAAGTGTTTACTGTCAAAAAAGGAAAAAAAAAGTTAATGTGTAGCTATATGTCATGTCCTTCTAATGTTGCTCTTTGAATCTATTCTGGGATTTCTAGCACAGAAACCTTGAATACCTTTGTATTAGTAAGGTCAGACACTTATAAAATCCTGTATTAAAAAAAAAAAAGAATAAAAAGTTCTTGACTGTTCATAGTTTGTATATGCTGTAGGTTTTAAAACTAGCTTCTTCTACTCACAAATACTAACCTATAGCTGCAGTTTTAGGTGTATTTTTGGATAACGTTTGAAAGAAGCACCTTCAGATGTCTCTCTCAGTTCTGTTTTTGGATCTCTGCAAGGTCATGATACGATAAATAAATCTTGACCTATTCCTACACAGACCTAAATCTACATCTGTAGAAATGCAGCTACTGAGACAGGGAGACCCTCCACTCATGAGGTTCCACCAAGAGTGGCCCCATTAAGAGTCTCTGTGATATACAGGAGCATACCTGGAAGGTCCAAAGGGAAATGCTGTTCTGCTGTGAGGCATTTACTCCCGTCTTCTCCCTTGAGCGATATCACACCTGAACCACTCTTTCTGTTCTTGGTGAGTGAGGTGGAGTCCTCATCTTGAGTCCACTGTTGCATTCTGGGATGGAGTCAAGGTCCTTGATTCCATACTGATGGAAATAAATTACCTGATTAATAAAAAGAGATGGAGCCTGAAGTTGTAAAAGTGAATACAGACAGGGGTAAAGTTTGTTGCAGTAGCCCTGCAATAGCATCTGCCAAGCAGTTGGAAAATTTATTTTCTTTCTCCCCTGCAGGCTACCTCAGTGAAATTCGGTTCATTTGCTGCTCTAAATCTAGTACTAAGTGTATGCAAATGCAAATAGTTGAAAACTAAGACAGTACTTATTATTGATGGGATAGGTCCTAATCTTTCTGGGCATTTGTGACTGGAAACAAAATAAAATTCTAAAATTATTCTATAAATTCTTCTGGATTATAATTAAATGTGTACAGCAGATCTTCCATTGTGGCAGGGTCAGTGAAGTAATGCCTCTGAAGAAGGAACCAAGTAAACCATATCATGTTAAATTCTATTTAATTCTGATCTAAAATGGTATTTTTTCTGGGCTTTCAAAGAGTAATTTGCTGATAGAACATCTCAATCAATGTTAAATGTTTTAAAAACATAAGATACACCTGTTATTTTTGTATGCAGCTTTTGAAATCCATCCTAAATGAGAACCCTGGATGGTCCACTGCATCTTTAACAAACTCAAAAGAACTTTGAAGTATTGAGCACAGACAAGGGTAAACCTGTTGAGATGAAAATCAGGTCATCTTATTTCCCTAAGAAAACTGGCATCTCAGCATGTCGTTTTTTTCCAAACATATAGGGGACAGCTTAAATGATCTCAGTGCATTCAAAGTAAAGGCTCTTTAAAGATTAGGATAACTTCCTTTTTTTGATATTTGTTTCCTTTGGTATTTTGTTTTTCTTATAGTGCTGACAACCTTTCCTCTTTAGGTGGGTAAGTTCTTCCCCTACCTTTCTATCTTTCACACTAGGAAAACTTAGATCTCCTCACTTGAACTCTCTTAAAGATTTTCAGAGAGTTCAAAAGCAATGAGTTAATGAAAACTTCCAGTTGAAGATATGTCAGGTACTGATGTCTACTTTTTAATTTCAGCATGTTCTTTCCTCATAAGCTTTAGCTGATGTTGAGAATTTTTAGAATTACTTTTTCTAACACAATAATTTTTACTTCAGAATGGTTACTGATCCTTCTCCCCTTGTAACCATGGATGGGAAGACTTCAATAATAATCACTGTTATCTTTGCAGGAGTTTTTAAATGCCTAGTTAAAATCATGATCCTGTTGCTCTAAATCTACCATATCTAGAAAAATCATAGTCTTAAGAATCAAATTCCTAAAAGACAAGATATCTCAACAAACCTAAACAGATAATGAGTAAATAAAATGTGAAAACCATGGGGAGAATGTTTCATTGACCTCACTCCATGATTTGCAAGGTGGAACGTGTCAATATACATGTGAAAAGTAGTGTTGTATGACAAGACATTGTGGGTTTTACACACAGTGCACTGTGGATTTTTGTCTCCAACAAGCTGTGCAGCACATGTCCTGTGACCAATAAGGAAAGTCTCTTCATTGTGAACTGGCAAGGGGCGAGGGGAACACGTAATTTGACTAAGGGCAGGGATATGTGATTTGCCTAAGGTTTATTGCAGAATTGCACTTACTACATTTGCTGTTTGTATAAAGCTTAACATTCACTGTATCTTCTAATCCTAATTAAACCACTGCTGTTACTATTTGTGCTTCTGCCCTAAGATCCCCATGAATTTTTGGGATTAAATAGACCAGGAAGAAGATAACAACATCTAGAAAACAGAGGTGCAAAATACTCGTCAGTAGAATATTACTGGTACATAGAGTGCTTTTCTAAATTACCTTCACACCACAGTTTTTTTTTAATTTAGTTTCAGTACCTGCTCCATTGCAAAACCTCAAAAAATAACAACGTACAGAACTGTAAGCCAATTGCTAACAAATCAGTACAAAAACAACCCCAAAAGAGAAAATAAAGTTAGTTTTGCCACTTTAATAAAATTGTAGTATGAGGATAACTTGCGATTATGAACTATGAGAAATGACAGGTCTACATTTCTCAGGTTTTTTGGACTGTTTTTGTGACAAATTTAAGTGTGTGTGTAAGAAGCTAGGAATTGCAGCTTCTGCTCAGCTTTTAGCTACTATATTCTCTCACAGAGTGGCAGTGAACAAGCTTTTTCCAGTTCTTGAATATGAACATCTGCAAATGTAGAAAGGTCTTTTAGGGATACAAAGTTACTAGCTATTTCTTTGTCTGATCAAGGCATGTTTGTATAATAATTCATACAGAATATTGTTTGAACACAGAAGACGAAAAGCTTACATCCAAGTATAACAATATAAATGTTGTATTGATAGCTTGTAGGTTTTTTCTGGTGTCTTCTCTATATATGTCTTTATTTGTCTGCACCTAGTTTGCAAACCCTATATACTTCCTATCTTACTAATTATCAATACATTACGACTGAGACATCCAAAGTCCATCTTTCAGAAGGACCATGGACTGTTAGTTATTTTTGATGCACATAACTTTAATTCCCGTAAGCTGGTAAGAGAATATAGTTTAAGACATAAGAGACATTTATTTCTGAAAAACATCTGAGCAAATAGTGTCCTTTGCCCTCCAGTCTACATGTGTCTTTAGGTGACAGTGGTTCCATTGTCTTTCATAGTAAGCACAAGTTGAAAAACTGAGGTTGATTGGGACAGAAATACTTCTTTTTTCTATCCTTTAAAAGATTGTCATCTCAAATTTATTTATGTAGCAGCTTTTAATCCCAAATATTTAGTCCAAATTCAGTGACACTTTTGTGAGTCTTTCTCTCGCTTCCTAGAATTTTTTCTGAACTTCTTATGAAGACTACGGAACAGCTCCTATGGTTCTCTTGTGTAAGTATCAGATAGATACTCTCTCTAGTTAGTACACCTGGAGCAGTGTTTCTTGGACTATGGTCCATGACAGTTTTATAGGTGATCTGCAAAAAAGAACATTTTCCATATGCAAGAAAAAAAAATGCAAAAAAGAAAAGGAGGAAGCAATAGTAATAAAAGGAATTAAAAGTTCAGCTAAATTTCTAGATTGTTGTTGTAAATGAAAGCCAATGTAACATAACTCAAGGATTTTCTTTCAAAAGGTGAAGTATATCCTGAGTTTAAAATGCTGAAAATTCCTGGAGTAGAGCATTCATCACAATGTCACTTAATTCTAATTACTTTTCTAATCAGTATGCATCTCGCATCTAGGTTTAGTATTGATCAGATGAAGTGGGTAGTATAAGATTAAAAAAAAAAAAACCAAAAAAACCCAAGAACACAACAAAGAAAAAAAAAAAACCACTAGCTCTCAATCAGCTTCTGCATTCAGCCTCAGATCGGTTTCTCAGCTGCTGTACCGAAAATCCAACTGAAAGTTGCTTAAGTTTGTATTTCATACATGACTTGTTCCATATATATTTTTCTGCTTAGAGCATTTTCATTCTATACTTCACATTAAAAAAGGTTGGGATTGGGTACCTCAACATTCCTTTGTTCATTCCACTAGAACTGGAAAGAGGAGAAGTTCAGCATTTTTGATTTACACACTTGAGCAGCGTATGATTCCACATTTTCCTTCACACAAGAAAGTTTACAGAGGAGCATTTCTTTTACACAGTAAATAGCTTTATGTAGTAAATGTGTCAAATGAACAATGTGTGAAAGATCTGTTTCTTGATAAAACTTCTTCAAAGCCATCAGATTACTATGAATAGATCTCTTTTTATTCTTTCTCATGCCTCCCACTGTTAAGTAGAACATGGACTTGAAAGTGTCTAGAAAGAGTATTTTAGCAAAGAATGAATTGAAATAAAAATGGAAGCTAACACAAGGAAATCTTTTGAAGAGTAAACTTCTGTATACCCTTCTTGCTCTTTTCTTTCCACCACCATATTCTTGGGTTTTAGAATAAAGGTAGGTTTTAAAAAAGCAGAATTAAAACATATCCCTAGATCAGATTACCACCTGATCATTCTGGAATCCTAATTTTCCTTCAGTTGTTCCATATCCATATTTAAAAGTGCCTAAGAAGCAATTATTCTTTAAGAAAATAATGTCACAGGCTGCTACTCATGTGACTTTGCAATTTTAATTTTAAGACCAAAAGAAAAATAGCTCCCAGGTTTTCTTTGGTGCCAAATCTTTGTATCTCCTTCAGTAACACCTGCTTGCTCTGGATTAAATAACAATAGATCATTCAGAAAATTATTTATGTGCCCTTAAAACTCATTTGTAGTTTCATAATTCTTATCTTTCATTTGTCCATTTTCTCTAACATGGTAGCCAAACATGCATCCTGTTGAGTTTGATGCTGTGATAGAAGATCTGCTACAACACGCGCTGCCCTCAAAGACAAGGA
>NW_010115040.1:687-953 GCF_000699245.1 Pterocles gutturalis | reverse complement strand
ATCCCGGCGGGGTGCCACCTGTCCGGGGTAGAGCGGGAGGTTGTCGGCGTTGGAGGTGAAGAGGAACATGTCGATGAAGTGGATGAGGATGCGGGGGGCCGACCGGGGGGCAGCGGCGATGCATTAACTTGACCCATTTGTAGAAGATGAGGAAGACGAGGTACCCGAAGAGAGCCAGGAGGAAAACCAGCTCGGGCACGAGCTCCAGCACCAGCCGGTGACGCTGCTGGAAGTGCCTGGGCAAGCGGACATCGGAAGGGGGGAAA
>NW_010115040.1:376-660 GCF_000699245.1 Pterocles gutturalis | reverse complement strand
CTGGATGTTCCTGCCCCCCCCTTGCCCACACCACCAGGATGCATCCATGCCCAGTTCCCCTTCAGATGACCACGGGTGGCCCATGGGTGGCCCACGGGGACTCACAGATGGTTGAAGACCCCCAGGAGGACGCCGAAGCCCATGTGCACGATGCCCAGCACCACCGACATCTTCATCTTGAAGGAGTTGAGGAAGTTGAGGTGGTTGGTGGCCAAGCTCCAGATCTGGCGTGGGCAAGGTGAGTGAGACTCGGTGTCACCCCACGGAGGGTCCCCACCCTGTCC
>NW_010115040.1:0-216 GCF_000699245.1 Pterocles gutturalis | reverse complement strand
GGGGGGACACTGGGGGTCCCACCTCCAGGAGGAATGGTTGGCCATGGTGGCCACGCTCCAGGCGGAGGGGAAGATGACGGTGGCTTTGCCGAAGCACTCGTTGTAGATGAAGCCGGTGTAGATGGAGAAGGCCCCCATGAGCAGGATGAGGTAGCGCCCCTCAAAGAACATCAGCCAGATCTGGGCAGGAGGGGTGAACGTGGCTCCCACGTCCCA
>NW_010115039.1:0-1617 GCF_000699245.1 Pterocles gutturalis | reverse complement strand
CAGTGCAAGGTGGGACCGTGGGGACGCTCGGGGACACTGCGGGGACACCCTCCGACCCTCCCCGCGACACCCCCTGACCCTCCCACAGGGACACTCCTGTCCCTTCCCATGGGGACACCCCTGTCCCCTCCCCTGGGACACCCCCAGACCCTCCCATGGGGACACTCCTGTCCCTTCCCATGGGGACACCCCTGTCCCCTCCCCTGGGACACCCCAAGACCCTCCCGTGGGGACACTCCTGTCCCCTCCCCTGGGAAAACCCCAGACCCTCCTGTGGGGACACTCCTGTCCCTTCCCATGGGGACACCCCTGTCCCCTCCCCTGGGACACCCCAAGACCCTCCCGTGGGGACACTCCTGTCCCCTCCCCTGGGAAAACCCCAGACCCTCCTGTGGGGACACTCCTGTCCCTTCCCATGGGGACACCCCTGTCCCCTCCCCTGGGACACCCCAAGACCCTCCCGTGGGGACACTCCTGTCCCCTCCCCATGGGTTCACAGTGTCCCCTCTCATCGTGTCACCGTATCCACTTCTGTAGGGCCACAATGTCCCCTCCAATGGGGTCCCCATGTCCCCTCCTGTGGGGTCAGTGTGTCCCCTCTGAGAGTCCCAGTGTCACCTCCAATAGTGTCCCTGTGTCACCTCCACTAGGGTCCCCCTGTCCCCTCAGAGCATTGTGTCACCTCTGAGAGGGTCCCGGTGTCCCCTCCTCCGGGTGCCAGTGTCCCCTCGGGCAGTGTCCCCATGTCCCCTCCACTGGGCTTCCACCACCCCCAGTGTCCCTTCCACTGTCCTTCCCTTGTCCCTGAGGACAGGGCAGGGACACGAGCCTCCCCTGGGGTGGGCAGGAGGGGACACCAGGTGACACTGATGTGACATGGGCTGGCACTGAGGTGACACAGGGTGACACTGAGGTGACAGCAGGTGACACACGTGTCCCCAGTGACACAGGGTGGCACTGGGGTGACACTGAGGTGACACTGAGATGACACAGGCTGGCACTGAGGTGACACAGGGTGACCCCGAGGTGGCACTGAGGTGACAGCAGGTGACACACGTGTCCCCAGTGACATAGGGTGGCACTGGGGTGACACAGGGTGACACTGAGGTGACACGAGGTGGCACTGAGGTGATACTGGGGTGGCACTGAGGTGACAGCAGGTGACACACGTGTCCCCAGTGACACTGAGGTGGCACTGAGGTGACACAGGTTGGCACTGAGGTGGCACTGGGGTGACACAGGGTGACCCCGAGGTGGCCCTGAGGTGACAGCAGGTGACACGTGTGTCCCCAGAGCAAGGAGGAGGTGATGGCGGTGCGGCTGCGCGAGGCCGACAGCATGGCGGCTCTGGCTGAGATGCGCCAGCGCGTGGCCGAGCTGGAGATCCAGGTGAGCGGCTTGGGGACAACGCGGGTGGCACGAGAGAGGGCGGGGGGGTGACAAGGTGGCAGGGAGGGGACAGGGAGGGGACGTCCCCCTGACCCGCCGCCCCCGCAGAGGGAGGAGGGCAGGATCCAGGGGCAGCTCAACCACTCGGACGCCGCCCAGTACATCCGGCAGCTCAAGGACCACATCGAGGAGCTCAAGGCCGAGGTAGGGCACCCGTGGGTGCTGGGG
>NW_010115038.1:4581-12698 GCF_000699245.1 Pterocles gutturalis | reverse complement strand
TTGGGGTTGGAAGGGACCTTAGAGACCATACAGTCCCCCCCCGCCATGGGCAGGGACACCTCCCACCTCACCCAGCCTGGCCTTGAACCCCTCCAGGGATGGGGCATCCACAGCTGCTCTGGGCACCGTGCACATCACATCCATCAACAAACCCAGCAGGGGCTTGGCTTTGCCATCACTAGTGCCCTGGAGCAGCACAGAGATGTCACCAGAGGTCCCTTTTTAGCTCCTGGTGTTTCTGAGCTCAGGCTGGATCTGCAGAAACGAGGCACAGCCTGCTGGGAAGCTGCTTCACGCAGAGGACTAGCATCAAGCAGGCTGCTTGCCTTTGGACAGAGTTGGCTGCTGTGTGCTTAGCCAGTGGGACTGTGCGTGTTCAGGCACATGCCGATCCCTTCCTGCTGCGCAGCCAGGACAGCTTCCCCCAGCGATTCCAGCTCTCGGTGCTTTCTCTCCTCCATCCAAGCAGCAGCTCAGCCTTTGCTCCTGAACACATGGCTGCCCGTAAACACCCTCCCGCTGCAGCATTTGAAACAGTTGCTCTGACGCTTCCACCTGCGTTCCCAGTCTCAGAGAAGCCAAGATGGGCTGGGAACACAGCAGCGTGACATTCACCCTTTGTGTGCAAGATAAATGCGCTTTCAAGTGTCTCTATATCCCCTCTTACCCGCTGTAGGGATTTGGAGAACAGCAAGGAAGAGCTGGGGGTAGCAGCGGGGAAGCTCAGCCTTTTGTGTCTGGCCACGCGACTCCAACGTCAAGCAGGTCGCTGGGTCCGAAGCTGGCACGCTGCCTGGCTCGGCTGGCACGCTGCCCGGCTCAGCTAGCAGCAGAAGGGCTTTGCAGGCAGGTGAACCATGGTGCAGGTGACCTGGACTGAAGGTGACCCCCCACCAGGTCCCAAAACCTGCTGAATATCACCAAGACACCACTTCTGCAACCCTGGAGAAATACTTCAAGGTCCCCCCAGTGAGATGAGGCAGAATGATTTCTGGATCCACTGCTATCGAGGGAAGGATTTTTTTCGTGAGCCGTGACATTTCTGTGAACCCAGAGGATGTGATGATAGGTTAAACACTGCAGCCATGTTTGGCACCGCACGGCGATGGCTCATCCTTTTCTTTTGGGAGCATCTAGCAGCATCACCCAGAGAGTGACGCCTGGCTTGTTCCCCAGGATGACGGCATCAGCGCTGGCTCTGCTCTGGCTGGAGATCCCTGCAGAGGTGTCAGCTGGGGTCAGGCAGCTCCTGTGCTCCCTACTTAAAAAACACCCTCCCCAAAGCTGTGTACAAAAGCGTGCAGTCAGGTTTTTATAACATCTGCATTCGTTTAAAAGCAGTTAGGAGAGAGCAAGAAAAAGAGAGCGAGCTGTCACAAGCAGAAACGAAGAATTTGTGGTACGTGACTCAGGCATCACGCGGTGGTAAGGACGACAGAGCCTTTAGTCACTTCGGGCAGTCGTTCAAAGGAGACCCTCTGAAGCCTCCTGGAAAGCAGGTCCTGCCTCTTGACAAGCCCAAATTAAAGGCAGACCTTTCTCCTTTACCACGCCTCGGAATTGTAATAGAATTGTAACTGAGAGCGGACAGATTCTTGGGCTCAGATGCTGTACACAAGCTCTTCAAAGCTCTTTCTTTGTAATGGAAAGTCAAAGCAATGATTTTTCAGATGTGTGTTCCTCACCTGCCAACTCCAGAACAGCAGATGGCTGTGGATGCAGCCCCACAGCCAAACAGCAAATGAGGAGTCGGGCTGCACTAAGAAGATTTTCCGGAAAACAGCTATTACAGATTTGTCTTTGGTACCAAGAGGCAATAGAGAAGTGGGCTTTAATAAATGGTGTAAATATGCATTTATCTTGAAGACACAGCCACTTTGATCCTCTGAGCATACCAGCGTCAGAGAGGCTTTCATAGCTCCAAGCAAGCATCCCCAGAGCTTGGATAAATAGTCTGAATTTTATTACTTTCCAAGAATGATTTCTGAGGGAGTTAGCGCCCTGGGAAATGCTGGAAGCTGATTTTGTTGCATGAACTCGATGTGTAGAATTTGTTTCTCTTCCCCCTGGCAGGCTGGAGGGCAGCAAAAAGTGGAATAAAGCTGGGAGTGCTGGGGACTGGTCATCTTAAATTGCATTGCCTCACCCTGTGTGTATTTTAAGTTATGCCAAGGATGTAAGGATAAACATCTCTTTTTTTTTAGCATTTCAGTACATCTAAATATACCAGCGAGCAGTATTTAGAGGCAGGATGCTGCAAACCAGAGAACTGAGAGAAAGGGCTGACGCCGTACTCCTGATTCACAGCTCCCGGTTTTTCACTGTGTGTCGCAGCAAGAGAAATGTTATTTTACAACCAAAGGGGCAGAAGCTAGGAGCATTTCACCCCAGTTCTGACCTCTGGTTTGGCCCCAGACCGAAAGGGGAATCCTGGAGCAACAGAAGGAATCGCTGTATGTGATAAATCCTCTGATAATTCACATTTATCATCTGATAAACGCGGAGATCTGTAAAATGCAGGAGCCCACAGCAGCAGAGCTCTGAAAAAGCATCTTCCCTCATGGGAGGGCTCTGTTATTTTCTTTTTTTCACATTGAAAAAGCTCAGTTCCAGGTATCCAGGCCCTACCCATGGCACCTGGCCCGAGGTTAAACATTGCAAAACCAACATGACAAACAAATGGCTCCACAGCTCCCTCCGCTCCCCGACACACCAGTGGCTCCTCTCCTTCCCCCCCAGCTGAAGGGGGAAGGTGGCCCTGTGGTCCCCAGCTGTGGTGAGACACCGGGGGCTGCAAGATGCTCCGTGTACAGGTGGGAAAGGGGAGTGAGCCCCCCACCAGCTCATCCGGCTGCAGAAGCATCACCACATGCTGAACCTCCCCAAAAACTGGAGAATACACCCAGCCACACCCAAACACAGCCCCAAACCCCAGCCAGACACCTTGGGTTCACTGGAGATGACAGCTCAGCCTGGCACAGGGCGAGTATTCGGGATATGAGTTTCCCCTGAAGGTAAAAGATCTTTATGAGAACAAAAATGAGGTTTCTGCAGACACAGCTCATCTGGTCCTGACCCGTTTCTCCCACAGGTGCTCCGGGCTGACCATGAGCTCCAGCCAGGACAGCAAAATAAAGACACGTGGAGCATCGCCGCCCTGCCCTGCCTCTGAATTTGCAAGAAGCACAGATTCATTCGTCAGGGGAGATCAATAGTTTATTAACTTAAAAGGTCAGTTCACCAAAGCTCCATCTTTCCTTGGGTTTGGTCCAGGCGGGTGAGGACCGATGACGGTGTGGCTCTCCCCTCGTCACCCGGCTGAGGTCAGCTCCAGCAGGCAAGCCCAGGCAGAGCGCGTGTCGTCGCAACCGAAACCAAGCAGGGATTATCCCGGCTCCGTGAGGAACCGGTGACAATTCGTACTGTGGATTTCATTGGCAAGGGGTCGTTAAAACTATAAATGACGAAAATCAGAACATGCAGCCTAGGAAAGAGGGTTTACATACGGCTGGTGCAAGGAGCAGCTCTGCAAGGGCAGAGAGGAGAAAAGGAGGGTGTAAGACACAAAAAGATTCCCCACTCCCATATAAAAAAATAGTCCACAGAGAAAAAAACAAGGATTGTATAAGTTATTTTTTAAAAATCTGTAAAACAACATAGCCAAGGATATTTTAAACACAATTATATAAACACCACATGACTTACTATTCAGAGAGAGCATGAACAGGTTTGTTTCAGGGAAGGGTTTTGTAAAATTAAAAATTTTCTGTCCGGATCCATGGAATGTCTCTTTTGGAAACAGATGCCCAAGAAAAATCACTGCTGTGAGCAGGAGGATTTCGTGAGAGAGAGGGGTATACCCAGCAAAATGGGAAGGATCACAACGCAAAATGCCAAAAGAGATTAACTGGGATACCGTCTCATTTACAGGAAGGATCTAGATTCCAGAACTCAATTGATCAACTTCCTAACAGTTCCAGGAGGGAAATACATTTCACGGTAAGGCTGTGACCCCACAGGCTGGTCCGTGCGGATGAACCCCCGAGTTGGGAAGACTCCCCGCAGTTACCCGCAGGGCAAAGCCCCACCGGACTGACACGTGCATCAGCTCTCGCTTTGGTCCTCGAACCTCCAGTTATTGCCCCGGCCAGAGAAAAACAGCTACCGACCAAATCCGAACAGGAGTGCCCGAGCAGGCTTTAGGGCACCGCTCCGGGAACCACCTAATTCATCGTTTGACGTGTGTACAGAGCACGGCGCCGGCCGTTCGCAACGCAGGTTTATATCAGCCGTCACCTAGCAGAAAAAGGTACCGAAAACCGAGCCAGAAGCGGCTCTTTCTTCGCAGATGGGTGAAGTCCTGCATCCTTCGCAGTGAGGGCTCCCGCCAGCCGCTCGGAGCCGGCAGATCAGTAGGATTTCTGTGAAGAACCAAGCGCGCGTACATGGATCATGCATCGGTCCCTGCTCCCGAGGAGTGTTTGAGAGTATTAATATCACCGCCCTTCTGCTGCCTTTCAGGATTTGATAATTTCAGGGTACGATCCAATCCCTGCTTAAACATATTGCTATAGAAACGCACCGACAGTGATATTAAAGCTATCAAACTTACGAGCGAATGCTTGACAGCACCATGTAAACTCTCCCAAAGCTCCAAAAAAAAAAAATAAACACTTTCGTCCTAAACATTTGGCAAAAAACTGGGCTGGCAGTTGGTGGAAGTCCTGGATGGATGCAACTGCTGAACTTTACCCAGCCATGAGACACGTCTGACAGCAGAACTGCACAAACAGCTTCTTTTCACAGAGCTTGTTGGATTTCACCATCTCGCAGAACGTCTTGTCAGCTGGGAAGCCGAGGAACAAGAGAACAGGAGAGCAGATTAACATTTTAAATAAACAAACATCGCACGTAACAGGCGGCGCGACTTGTTCCAGCGTTGGAGGAGAGAGAATTGAAAAGGAGTCGCTTTTTCAGGGCATTTTTACATGGTTTTCAGGAAGGAATAAAGCAGCTTTGTAGCAAGTGGGAGAATTAGCCTCAAGACTAAACTACAGCAAAATACAAACGCTTGGATGCGTTTGAGCGATGGGCAGATATCCAGCAGCTCTGCCCACTGCAGCCGCAGCTCAGCTCGCTGCAGCTGTGCCCCAGCAAGCCCAGGAGCTGCTGCAGTGCTTTTGGCTTTCTGCTCTGAAGGGAATCCCTAAAAAACCCTTTTTTTGCTACTGGGGAAGCACGACGGTGCCAGCGGTTCTGCCACAACTACTTACCGTTGGTGCAGGTTTCGTTTGTGACGCAGGAGCCGCCGAGGAGGCTAAAGCCTTCTTTACACTTGAGGCAGTTTCCACCAGAGCCCTCGCAGGCTGAGCAGTGGTCATCGCACCTGGGGACAGAGACCCCACCGTGGTCTGAACCGGCACCGACACCTTGACCCCAGCCATCCAAAATGGGCCATCAGCCGGATAATGTGTCTGCCAGCACTGTGACGTCTGGACTGAACCAAAGAACGTGGGAAACAGAGAATCTGAAGCTTGAAAAGTTATCAAAGCTCTGGGAAAAATGAGCTTGGTGGTGCCAGCTCCATGTCCAGTGGCAGCAAGTGACATCCCAAAAGCGCTCGCCTGTTGGGGAAGCTCAGTGGGATATGCACCTCTCTTCCCAGCAATCCCAGTTAGACAAACGCTGCTCCCACCCATTTGCTTGTGGAAAAGAGCCACTCAGCTGTGCCTCCCGCCTGGGGATGGGGGCTTGCAGAGACCAGACCCGAAATCCCTGGGAAGGGATGCTGGTACCCCGATTCCTCTGTGCTGGATAGCCAGCGTGGGCGAGCAAAACCCTGGGCAGGCAGGTGCTGTGCTGTTCCCAAGTCACCTTTAATCCTCTGCTTTCATGTTTGTTTTAATGAGGCTGAATCCACTCCCACTCCCCACTTAAAGCGCCGAATGTCGGCGAGTGGGAGCAAATTGCTGCCTCCCGGCATCTCCTGCTCTCCCGCACGCAGCCCCCGTGCCGGGCCAAGGAGCAGCCCAACACAGCCGCGGGGCGAACGGAGCAGCTTGGATTGAAAGCTGGAATATTTGCCCAAACACCACCATTCCTCCTTCCTCCCACACCTCCTCCAAAAAGCCCAGGGCCAGGGCTGAGCCCCTTCCACCATAGCCCTAAGATATCTTGGCTCTGGTAGGAGAGCGTGCAGCTTCACTGCTCTTAAATCTATAGGATGCAAGGTCCAGCCCCACGGCTGCTCTGCCTCCCTCATCTCTATTTTCATCTCCCTCGTAAACAGCTCCAGCTGCTGCAAGCTGTTTTCAGCATTTTTTTTTAATGCCTCCCCATCGTACCCAGCTTTGCTCCAGTCGCGATCGCAGTGGTACTGTACCTCTTGCAGACTCTGTTGGGCAGCCCGTGGCTGTTGGCGGGGTAAAAACCTTCGCGGCAGGCGGGGACGCAGCGCCAGTGGGATGCGGGGGCCTCGGGGGTACAGGGTGCACAGTCTTCCTCACCCGGCCCTGCGGGGACAGGGGAGAGGGCGGGTGACTGGGGTGGTTTCGGAGACAGGAGCCACGTGGCACCAGTGCAGCTGCAGCCCCACGCAAGGTGGGGAATACCGGCTTGGCTCTGCTCTGCTTGTGCTGGGACTGAACGAACCGCTTGTTGTACTGCTGAGGTCTTGCACAGCTGGTGGCTCCCATCCCAAAAAAACCCAGCTTCCATCCACAAAAAAAACCCAGCTCCCATTCCAAAAATCCCAGTGCCCATCCCCAAAAAAACCCAGTTGCCATCCCCAAAAAAACCCCAGCTCCCATCCCCCAAAACCCCAGCTCCCACCCCCAAAAACACTCAGCTCCCATCCTCAAAAACCCAGCTCTTATTTCCCAAGCCCCACCTTCGATCCTCAAAAATCCACCTTCCATGCTCAAAAACCCAGCTCCCATCCCAAAAAATCCAGCTCTCATCCCCTAAAACCCCAGCTCCCATCCCAAAAAAACCCAGCTCCCAACCCAAAAAAAACCAGCTCCCATCCCAAAAAAAACCAGCTCCCATCCCCATCCCCATCCCATCCCGCCACGGCAGCTCGCTGGGGGACAGCACATCAAAGTCCCCTCCAGGGCATCAGCCACTGCTCCCAAGCATGCACCAGTTTAGCTTTCCCACCCTATGCAGGGTAAAATGGGGAAAAAGAGGAGCGAGACTGGGCTGCAGAGGAGCTGGGAAAGCCAAGGTCCCCGCTCCGATGCCGGCGCATCGCTGCTGGACGGCAAACCGCGGTGCTGGAGGGGGATTATTAGAGGCTTTCCGTGCGCCGGGCTTGAGAAATGGTTATGCAGGAAAAGGAGAGGGGAAAAAAAAAGGCTTGAAAAATAATTGTGGTGAAGTGCATTTACACTGACTGGAATAAGAATTAGAAGGGAAGTCATTTTCTTAAGGGATTAAGAGCCCAATTCCCTTCCACGCTCGCCAACAAGATCAATAAATATTTTGGATTTAGTCGTAGGAAATTGCCCGTGTACGATAGATGAGATTCACGCCGCTGAACAGGAATTGTCTGGAGATCGTATTATCATCAAATCTATGATGATTTCCAGGGCAGCCGCAAACATTAACAATGGAAAATAATTGGACTTTCAAGAAGCGAAAAAAAGCAGGATTTAAAGGGAACGCCGAGCGGCTTCGGGCAGCGGGGGGAAAAGCTGGCGGGAGCCAACCCGGCCGGGATATCGCGCCTGGGCTGCCTGACATTTTTATACGCTGCAAAGCCATCTTCCATCACTCCGAGGGTTTTACAGCCTCCCCCGCAACCTTATTAAACTAAAGCACGTGGCGTCAGAGGAATCGGGGAATAAAGAATGGCTGTAATAAAAATGTAAAAACTCCCTAAAAACCTTTTGGATAGGAATACACTCCCAGCGCTTCGTGGGATGTGCTGGAGAGCTGGGATCGCTTCCCCGCCAGCATCCCAGTGGGTGGGTATTGCAGGCATCGCCTCTCCATCCACGAGGGTTTTGGGGTTTTGCACGGGGATGCTGCGGGGTGAAGGACGTACCGGTGCCGGAGGGACAGGTCTCGCACCGGCGGGGCTCCTGGCTGAGGTACATGGAGGGCTGGCACTCCGG
>NW_010115038.1:4140-4563 GCF_000699245.1 Pterocles gutturalis | reverse complement strand
TCTCTCCTGCCAGGCTGCCGGGAAAGCAAGAAAAAACATTTTTACCCCAAGCTCCAGGCTTTGGGGACTTGACACAGCCTGTCCCTGTCCCTGCATCCCCCAGTTCCCTCCAGCAGCCAGCCCACAGCACAGGAGGCATCGGAAAGTCAGACAGCACTTCAGGAGAAATTAAATCCTCCCTGGACCAAAGAGATGGCTGCAGGTTCCTTAATTAAGTATCCAGGTTTTTTCCCGTGGGCAGCCAGCCAGGCTCTCCCACAGCCCCTTTCACGCCGTGAGGCTCTCCGGAAAAAAAGGAAATTGGTTCAGCGCCGCAGCCGGGCTGGTGCTGCTTCCCCATGGCAGGGATGATTTGAAGTCCTGGCTTAAAAGGATATTGGACAATAAAAAGCAAGCGCCATGCAGATTATGTCCGACAACTGC
>NW_010115038.1:2157-4073 GCF_000699245.1 Pterocles gutturalis | reverse complement strand
TGGCAATTTCCTTGTCTGAGAGATCCCCGCTGCTATGCTGCCGCTCTGGCCCCGCTCACAGCCCCTGAGCGAAGCCAAGCGCCACGGGATCATCCTTCCCCGTCAGCTCGGGGTTTTTGGGGATGGAAAACGGCATCTCCCCGGTGCCGCCGCCGCTCCCCAGCACAGCCGGGCTCTGCGTCCCGCGGGGTCGGGGCTGCCCCGCCTGCACCCGCGTTGCTGGAATACCTCCAACACCAGCCCTGCTCAACAGGTATGTCAGATAAAATTTTCCTGCATGAATGAAGCATTTCTGAGCGAAACCATTTGGCCGGGATGGCTCTGATGGAGATGCCCAAGACTTGGGAGCAAACACACCCTTTGCAAGATGCATTGTACATTTTTTCATCGCTTTTTTCTCCCCATTTTAGACGCTGCGATGCCGGGAGCTGCTCTGGTCGCAGATCACCGATTTGGAGGCGCACTTCTGAGCCTGCAGCACAGCACCTACCCACCACCCCCGCAAGCGCTGGAGGAAATTAAATTAAATTTAATCCCGGGTCTTTGACTGATTCATTCTTGAATTTCCCATCGGTTTTCCCAAATTTAAACCAGAGCCACCAATGTTGCAGGTATCAACTCCTCCCGTGCTGCTATTTTACCTGAATCCATCTTTGCAGGCGGTACATTTGTCTGCTTCACCGACACATTTTTTACAGCTCTGATGACATTTCAGACAGCGCTTCTGACCTTTCGAAAAAACAAAGCGAGGCAAGGAGAATAAAATCCGGACAGTGATTTGCAAGTGGCACTCAGAGCCGCAAAACCCCGCTGCACCCCGGTGGCAGCTCCCCGTGGAGGAGAGGTACGTCACCCACCCTGACGGGCCCCTGCAGTTGTGGGTGACCTTATCTGTCATTGCTCACGGAGAAGAAATATGCTTTGCAAACAGCTCAGATCATTAATTATAGTCTGCTTAATTAAGAGCTGGGTTGTGTGCCTCTGCTTTGCACCACCCTCTGCACACCCAGAGGTTTTCCTCCTCTCTCTGCCGTGCAAAGCGGGCCTGGGGGGGGCATTTCAAAGCCAATTCTCAAAAATCTAAGTGTTTTCTCCACCTGTAGCATTTAAAATAGAAAAATCCAGCAAGCCCTGCGTATCCTCATTGCAAGCGCTACACATCCTTACGTTCCTCGGCGTAAAACCCGGGCGGGCACAGCACCACGCAGGTGCTCATCTCCTGGTGATGGTAGAGGCTCCGCTTGCACGCCGTGCACTGGGTCGGTCCCCTCCCGACGCACCGCTCGCAGCCTTTGTAGCACCGACGGCATCTCCGGGCGCCTTTGTCACCGAAAAACCCGGCGGGGCAGGAGCTCACGCACATCCTGGGGAAGGAACCCAGAGTGCCCAGGTTTGGTGACAACACCCGGCCACCTCCCGGCCACCTGGCACCAGCTGATGTCCCCTCGCCTGCAGCATTTCGGGCATCCTTCAGCCTTGATGGCCATTGGGGCTCATTTCATTCTTATTCTTAAAATTTCAGGTGGCTTGAATGTCCGTGGCTCTGTTAGACAGAGCTGGGGACTCTCCTGGCCAGCAACCCCCACCATGGGTAAAATTTCCCTGGACCAAGAGGTTGAGGAGTGGAAACCCCAATTCCAGAGGTGATTTGGCACCCTCAGGCATGGGGGACCCTGGCTGGTGAAGCCAATGCTCCTTCCCCATGTCCAAGGTCCTCCAGGGCTCCCCAACTCCGTGTCCCCCACCCCACCGTACCCCAACCCAGGGCAGGGATCCCCTCGTGTCCTCCTCCCTCCGTTTTCTCTCCCAGACATTTCTCCCTCTGCAAAAACATCTCTCGCCCACACCGCGGTGCCAGCACTGGGGAAAGGCACTGCCCCTACCCAGGGACCCCCCCCCAGGGACCCCCCACCACC
>NW_010115038.1:1743-1969 GCF_000699245.1 Pterocles gutturalis | reverse complement strand
AGAGTGCTCGTGGTGCCCCCTCCCTGGCCAGACACATGGGGGGAAGGGGCTGGGGACCCCCCATCCTATATTTTATACATCTTACAGATCTTATCCTATGGTGCTTTGTGCCTCCGGGTGCTCACCCTTCCTCCAGCTCATCCTCCCCAACACGATTCCCACCCGGCATCCTCCAGCAGAACACCCCAGTGCAGGAGCAGCTTTGAAAGAGGGGATGGCCCCACTA
>NW_010115038.1:0-1716 GCF_000699245.1 Pterocles gutturalis | reverse complement strand
CGACGCCGGCAGGGAGGGTGGGCAGAGGAGCTTTTTTTACTCCCTAGACGCCTGCACCACCAATTTGTGGCCAAAGTGTTTTGCTACCTTCTAATTTTGCCTGCTGGCCGCAGGCACCGCTCCTCCCAGCCTGCCTCAGCCCCGGGCAGGATCAGGCCTCGTGGCTCCCCTGGTTGGCATTTTTTCAGGTATTTTGGAGGGGGGCGACAACACGGCAGCTTGGCCGATGCTTACCTGCATACTCCTCCTCCTCCTCCGCCACCTCCACCTGGCTCTGCAGGAAGGCGGCTCTCGACGGCTCCATCTCTGACGCCGGCACCTCCACCATCCTCCCGCGGGACTGGGGGGTGCCCAGTGCCGTGTAGGGGTGCTCAGCCGTCCCGTAGAAGAGGAGGCTCCACTCCTTCAGCTTCCCTGCAGGGGAGACACAGTGTCACCCATCCTGCTCCTCCCCGGGGGACCTGGCAGCACCACCCCAGCTTTGGGGAGAGCAGGAGGAGGGTGGATGGGACCAGCAGGGCAATGCAGAAGCAAACAACGAACACTCAGAAATCTCCACCAGCCCCTCTCCTCCCAGCCTGCACGAATGGAACCATTTACAGCACCTAAGAGGGACTTTTTTACACTATAACTCGTCTGACAAACCACAGCATCACCTTCGTGCCCAACCAGTAACTGTGAAAGCTCCACTACGGGGCATAATTTCTATCTGATAAAAGCCACCCGGCACACACCGGATTATTTCTTGCTGCTGTTGCTCCAGCCACCCCCCTATCCAACATGTCAGAGCTCTGAGCTCGGCATCCCCCGAAATATCACGGGGACTGGGGACATCCCCCTGCTGTACACCCATCTCGGGGTCCTCCCCAACCCACGCTGCTCTGGGGAGGGGTCCAAAAAAACGCCGCTGCTTCTTTCCAGCGCTGGTTTTTCTTTCAATTCCCCATCAATACAAGTCACTTCACACTGCGGCAGGCTCAGCTTTAACTGCTAATCCCTGCCTTTCCAGGAAGGGCTTAAAATTCACAACACCCAAATCCCTCGGCTCTGAAAGGGCCAAGAGGACCCACTGCTGCACGACGGAGCAGAGCCTGCGATGGGGCGAGCCTGGGCAGCATCAGCTGGCGAAGAGCTCAGCCTCATGCCTCCACCAAAAGAATTGAATTTGCTTTAAATAATTTGCTTTAAATCTAAAATGTCCCATGCGAGGACACCCCAGGCTGCGTGGGGCTGATGCTGGGGATGCCAGGACACCGGGAGTATTTAATCGGTATTAAATTAACCTATTTAATTGGTTTAATTTAATGGTTTTAATATTTAATACCCCTTTTCTGCTGCAGGCTGGGAGAACCTTCCCTCTTTTTCCTCCTGCTTTGCCCTCTCTGCTCCAAACCCAGTGCAGACCCTTTCAGGGGGGGATTTAACATTCTCATTTTTCATTTTATTTTCCAAAGCCAGGTAAAGCCAAGCCCTGACGCCCGCCAGGGGCTGAGAAACACCCGCCTCCAACTGTAAATACAGGGGGGAAAAAGCAGCTCCGTGGGCACTTCGCTGCCGCTCTCCAACTTCAAAAGATTTTGGGTGCAGGCAGCAAACAGAAACGCTTTCTGCACAATGAACCCCCCCGCCAGAAAGTCGCGTGGGAGAGCTTTTTAATATCCTCCTGGCTTCCTATCAATGAGCCTGTGGATTTTCACACCCCCGCGACGCACGCCA
>NW_010115037.1:22708-41045 GCF_000699245.1 Pterocles gutturalis | reverse complement strand
CAGGCTTGGCCGCCAACCCGGGCTGGCTTGGGCAGCTTCCCTCCTGCACCCCCTCCGCGTGCCTGCAGGGTCAGCTCCACGGGCGGCGTGGGCCCATCTGGGTGAAGAAGCCCACCGTGTTGTCCCCCAGCATCACACACAGTGCTGCCCCGTGCCAGGCGGTCAGCTGGCACAGCTCTGCAGGCATCCCCCATGTCCAGGGGGGTGTGGGTGCACCCCTGGGCGGGGGTTAGCACCAGGCAGCACCAAAGGGCCTGACAAGTTGGGAAACCATCAGCATAGGATCCCTCCCATTTCCAACAAGGTTCTTGGACCCCATAAGTCTACTTGGACTCCCCTCTTCATTAGGGCTTGATTGTTAATGACCAATGTCTAGTAATTTAAAGACTTACTGCAACTAGGTACGCACTGACATGCGCACATGAAGAAGGGTTTTATCTGAAGGTCAATTAACACAACACATGCAGCAGCATAAGGACAGCTCAAGAGGAGCCACCACACACGCAGCAGGTTGAAGGCTGGGTAGGTGGGAGAAGGGGGCAGAGCTGCGATACAGCTTTCCTCTGGGTTAGAGCTCACTTCTGCAGCATGAGACTCCCGGGACAACCAGCCACCAGCAGCAAAGGAGGTTTCCTAGGAAGGAGAAGGGGACATGACATTTGCTCCCTCTCATAGCTGCTTCAAGATTGAGGTAGTTTATGCCTCCATAATGTTTTGTTAGCTGAATGAGACTGTAGGGCATTTCAATTAAAGTTGACAAGTCTCGAGAGTTCGGCAAGGTTTGTGAGACCTCCCAAGCAAAGGTCAGGAAGGACTGTCATTTCAAATAGAGTGCAGAAACATCTACCCAGCTTGAAAATGTACAAAGTGGAAAAAAACTTCCAAGTCACCAGACATCAGCTCTCATGATAACATCCAATAGTACAGGCCTCAGCAGCAGGTTAAAATTTTCTAGGACAGTTTCGAGAGAAGCTGTTGCTTTTGTGGTATGATACTGGTTTTATTTCAGGATGAAATTCTAAGGAGTCATGAGCAATACCAAGCATACAGGAAATAGCAACTCGGCTCTCCATTTAAAGTAATGATGTTGATTATAATAACTATTTTTGATTTGGACTTGTTTTGTGGTTACCAGACTAGACATTTCAGTCACAGTTGCTCTTCACCACCTTTTGCTATTGCGCAGTACTGTGTAAAGTGGACAAAACTTCCTCATTTTCAAAAGCTGTAACCCCTCTCATATTGCATTGCTGTAGGGGACAAAGCAAGGCACAGGACAGTGTAGAATTGTGCTCTGAAACTATAGATGGGAATGACTGAAATCTCATTCTAGAAAAAAAAAATTATTCACAGCAGTGAATATACGATTACAGCCGAGGAGGTATATTCCATCAATAAATATTGTCTAACTGCCTGAAACTCAGACAGCAAGATGCTCATGACATAGTTTTTGGCTTTTTATGACTGGTCTCAACAGAGAGGGAGGCAGATGGAGAAGGATGGAAATAAAGAGAAGAAAAGCATTAAAATACAGTAACAACATAGAGGCGGGAAGGAGGAAGTGCTGAAATTAATAGATGTCTTTTCTATGTTCCTGTCACAAGATCACACTAGGGAAAGGGAGAGAAAAATGGACTGAAGAGTTTCCCACGTGACAAAGCCAAATACTTGCGAGAAGTACGGGTTGAGGGCCCCCAGCCAGCTTTGAAAAAAAAAGAGGATTGTAACAACCAAAAGAATAATCTTTGGGAGCATCTGAGATGTGATTTGGATGTAATATCAATCTAAATGGCAGGTACTGAGTAGGGAAGCTTTAAAGTCTCAACTGAATCTGGAAAAAGTAAAAAAAGAAACACATATAGGCCACACAAATATGCGTACACAAATATAGCGCAGAAATGTCACAAACGAAGAGTTATAAACTACCAAATATAAGGGATACATGATCTTTTCTGAGCAAGAGGAGAACTCAGGAGCTGAAAGAACTCTTCTTAATTCCCCTGGCATTTTTCATTCTAAGGAGTTTTCTCTGTTGCATTGCCTAATCATTGATTTATACCCAAGTGCTTCAGCTGGTCCCTGTCAGCTGTCCAATTCCATTCCTGTTACTGGGAAGGTGAATGTAGAACTGTTTATGAAATTCACTTGCAGCTTGAATTGGTTTTTTTTCTTAGATACAGGCAGCGCAGGAGCCACTTGAGCTGCCTTGTGAAGTGGAAAGGAAAATGATGAAACATTTTCTGACTCCTGTGCTTCTGTCCACATCTCCCTTTTTTTCTGTCCCATATGCTGTCTTTCACTGTCACACAGACAAAAATTAACTGGGCCTGAAAATTTCTTTCATTTTCCAAGTTTTGTTGAGTCTTAAGAGGGAGAAAAAAATAAAACCAAAGATTACTCCAAATCTTTCATAAGAAATGTGAGGCCAGTTAGTTATCTATGCTGCATTTCCAAGGAAATACACAGTGGCAGTATGATCCCATCTCATTCCCTTCTGCTGTGGGATATATTGCTGTAAAGGAAGTAGAACTCAGGTAATTACAAATATTTAGACACCTTAAAGACACGCTAGTTTTAAATAGTGGAGAGCTCACATTTTCAGGTTGTTTAGGAAGCTGTACAAACAATAACTTTACATTCAGCATGGTCATAAGGTGGTGCAAACCACATCCTCCTATTCAAGAGCCCAGGAGAGTGTGGGGAGGATTTTTTGCCAGATAGTACTCTTCACAACATTTAACATTTGTTTGATGCAGAAATAACACGGGGACTCTCTACCTGCAGCATTTCACCATAAAAAAATCAAATATGAAGTAAACTCCTTCCCTTGTTCCCCTATGCCACTGTATTTCTTTCTGTCACTACGTGATATACCCAGCCAAACGTTCTAGCACAGGAGGGCTCCGTGCTCAAATGTATCTCCCAGAATTTCATTGCTGAAATGGGCAAGAAGTTCAAACAATACCACCAGCATTGCAGGAGATCAGAAATATAAAATGAGCTATCTTCTCTACATTACAGAAGATACATGTCAAAGGCCCTAATGTAAAATGAAGCAAGTTAATGATCTAAGACAGGCAGGGACAGCAGCTTCCCCAGGCCCTGGAAAAGGAAATTTAGACTGATTGTGAGCCAGACTGCTGAATGTGGCTTGAAGCACAACCAAAAGGAGTGAAATCCACAGCCCAGCACCTAGGGAGAGCACCTTGCCAACAAGTCTCTGTTTAACTGAGCTGGTTTCCCCTCTGCCTGCAGCTGCAGAAGGACACAGCAGGAACATGCTGGCTCTCAGGGACATGCTGGCTCTTAGGTCCCCAGGGCTGAGGTTACTGCAGGCAGGGAAAGGCCAGCCCACACACATGGCCAAGGAAGCTGCCGGGCCTGCATCCACATAGTACCTCCACTTAAATACAAGCATGGAGTATCACTTACCTGAGCAATGCATTTCCTCTCTGGCTGTATATACATTTAAAGCATTGCTAAGTTACCTGCAATGTAAATATAAAACAATCCTTTACTAATCCAGCAAAAGTCTGTCATTTCTGCTACCATTTCTCCCCTGCTTTTTTAGGGGTGTATTTCTATTTCCCCCTTTCATACTATGTCCCACACATTGTAGTGGTTTCCTGTTCCAACCCCATCATCGTTATCTTCTCTCCCCTCACGCCTGTGCCACCCACTTCTTCACAGGTGGCCCATTGCTTTGCGCAGAGATGCTTCACAGACCACAAGACAGCCAGAGTCTAATACATAGCTCCTACTTGCAGAGTTAGTGCCCACAAATTAGTGTTGTTACATTTGCACTTTTGCAAGTGCTCCGGGAGAGCAAAGTTGAGAATCTAGTGTTTTGTCAAGCATAAACCAGTGGAGTATAGAAATAAAAATTTTACTCTGTCTCCAAAAGTCTAAAGAGTGCTCCCCCAAGAAAATGGGGATTCAAGGAAAAGAAACGGGGGATAAACAAGACACTTACCTGAACAAAAGTGCTATCAGTCAGTGGTTTTCTGTCAGGTGGCTGTTTTGTCCAGAGGTAGCTGGGGAATTCCTTCCTTGCAGGCTGCTTCTGCCTGAAGTTCATCAAATCCAAAATTAGCCAGTGTCTTTTGTGGACAGCCTTTATAGATAGGGGGGATCAATGCACTCTGCAATCTCTTTGCAGACCTACTCATCTCTTTCACTAAGTTGGTTAAATATAGTACTAGGCCCAAGCTGTAACAGTCTAGACACAAAACTCAAGCAGCACAAGAGCAATTCATTAGGTATCTTATTTCCTATTTTAACAAACAAAATAAAGAAACTCATCCCACTCTTCCATTTCATATGTGTGTAGGTTTTCTACAGCATTTTCAACCTCTGAAATTAACAGCTGAAAGGAAGTTGTATTAGTAAGACCAAGGTTTGAGTCAGCAGCAGGAGTCAGATCTTTAACCCACCGAAATGCAGATACTATTGATATCCTCACCTCCCATGTTCACAGGGGGCACAACGAACTGATAGAAATAAACAATCCAGCCTTAAACGTCAGGAGCCTTGGAGGTTTTATCTTCTAATTCTGTTGAGCTGTTGTATTTAACACAGTCCCCCTTGCTGTAGTCTCTAAGCTCTTAGTTGTCTTTTATAGTGATTAAAATAATGCATCTCCAGGAGAAACAAGAAAGTGCTATTGTCCGCAGTTAGAGAGGAAGAATCAAAGCAGAGAGAGAGAAAAAGAGATCACAAAAGAAAACAGCAGCAAAGAATTAAACCCAAGACTGCTTACTTGGTATGACATTATCTTATTCTCTTCTTAGGCTTCATTATAACGTTTGTGAAAGTCTGTAAAATATTAAAGGCAGAAAACAAGCAAGGAAGCTCCTTTGACATAAAAGTGCAGAGTCTAGGGTAGAGATTTTCTGAAATAATATATAGATATTTATTATTCTTATCTAGTATCATTATTTTTAACCCCTACTGTTCAAACTCATGGCTAAGGCTTCAGAAAACAGTACAACTGGGATCCTTTTAATTTGCCATTGGCAGCTGTCGTGTCCAGGTCTACTGAGTTTTCAATCATTTTAAGACCCAGGAATATCAGATTTCTTCTATAGTCACAAGAGTAAACCAAACACAAAAATCTGGGACTCAAACAGGTAAGATTTTAAGGTAAAACAAAACACAAAAAAATTAGAGGCTTTTTGAGTAAACAGTGGGAACAAGAAATGCTGTAGTCAGATTGTGTTGTCAGAGATATTGGAAAGTGAAAAATAACTCACAGGAGGGAATTTTGCATGAAGGCAGGAGGAAAAATGGTGAGTATGTTTCTGTGGAAGACCAGAATCAAATTTCCACTGTCTGTTCAAAGTTAGGCTAAGATAACTTGACAGACTACCAGTTGGTATCCCAAGGAAGGGGTGTGATCTTCCAGACATGGGTTAGGCAAGGCCACCTGCATGCTGACTGAGTGTTGTCGCATCATCACAGACAGCTCTTCTGATCCAGATACAGTCACTGCAGGATTTGAGAAGGGTTAAATCCTCCTTAGGTGGGTGGAGTTCTTTGGTGTATGGATTTATCCCTGTTCCTGAGGAAGGAATACAAAAAATTAATGGGAGTCATCTTGAATGTTCACCTTGTGTCAAGACAGATTTGTTCATTTTTGTTTCTGCCCAAGCACCTGATGAATCCTCTGATATGAAGTCATTACACGTCAAGATAGTGTGATGAGGCTGATAACTAAGATTTCCTAACACTTTGCACTAAAAGACATTGTTGGCATTACTTCTCTAACCTTTTCACTGCATACACTGACCCTTTCTGCCCTGAACAGCTGTCTCAGGACAACAAGGTGCCTGGCCTGGCCCACTTCAGTATGCGCTGAAAGCAAACTTGGACCAAAATATTCCCCTTATTACAGAAAAAAAATCCAAACTTTTCTCTGGGGTGGTTCTTACCCCTCCACACACACTTTTTCTGCTTACAGACTACTGACTGTAACTCCAAACACAAGTGCCACAGGGTCCCCTGTCTCTCCCAGTCCATGGGGAGGTGACGAGGGCTTCAGAGTTGCCAGCTGTTCCCACCACAGCTCTTCTCCTTGCACACACCACAGAAGACCCCACTGCTTAGCATTTAAAGGTATTTTGCAAGATCAGCCTTAGCACAGCTGCTGGCAATTCCCATTACCTCCCTGAGCTTCTTGATCTTTAAGTCAGGTCTCCTTGCAGGTAACCCTTTTTCCCTGTCACTGGAGGTTCTCTGTGTGTTCCTAATGTCCATTTCAAGATAAATTGCTCTTATTTCCAGAGTTGGCTAGGGCTATTGTTTCCTTTGCTATAGAAGTCCCCAACAGCTTTACATCTTTAACATAAAGAAATTCCAGGCTTCATTTAAAATTAAATCTTGGGCTGCTTAGTCCATTCTTCACCATTTAGTTCCTTCTTGTTTTGCATGGTTTACCCTTTCTAAACTAAGAGTGACAGACCCACATTCAGGGTCAGGTCAACTAAATCAACCTCACTTGCTCACTCAAGGTTTTTTTTTATACAATCATCTCCTTTAAGTTGTTAACGTCACAGGAACAAAATTTAAAGTAGTATCACCCTCTGTTGGTTCATTGACTGCTCAGTTACACATATCTTTTGACTGTCACACCCATGGCCTACAATTAGTAATGGTTTTTAGTCTCGATGACTGAGAAATTAAAATTTCCTGTGATACAAATCTCAGGAGTATTTCTCTCTCTAATAGCATTAAATAATTCTTTGTTCATATCCAAATTCAACTCCCCAGACTATCCCTGAAGGGCCTCCTTTGGCATCCTTTCCTAGAATGATTTTGATCATAACTAATCTACTTCATCCACATTATCACTCTTTTTTATAATTTCTTAACATCTTTAAAATACAATTCCACTCCTCCACTACCTTTAAACTGTTATTTCTATCATTTCTGTACAGTGCATTTCCAACATGATTGCTCCTTGTCATGTAATAATCACTGCTGCTACTCCACCTCAATGCAGTCAGCATGATATTCAGTTTCATGCTCTGCACGTCACCTGCAATACGTTTGCCTGCTATGAATACACAGGCACATCTGTTGTCCCCTGTTGACCACATACTTTCTAGCTATGTAAAAGTAAATAATTTGACTGTTGATATTGCCAGCTTGACTACAGTTAGCAACAGTATTATTCCTTTTTTTCCCCCTTCTCCTTTTATTATAAAAACAGCTGTAAGGATTTCACTACTCTCCCAAGCCATTGACCTCATTTCGTAGTTTAAAAGCTCTTCTCGTAAGTCTTGTTAAGTGGAATCCCAGGAAGCTATGTCTTAAACATTATCCATCTTCAGACAAATCCCCTTTGCATGTTTTTTCCTCCTAACCACAATCCTTGTACTGACTGTACTAATCTGCAATGATTTTTCTGGCTTTCACACTTCCTTCCAAGGGCTGAAAGTATTTTGCCAAAGCTCACCTGAACATACTCTTCTTTGAATGTCATTCTGGCACTGTTATTTTTTATTCACTCCAAGCACTGATGCATGTCTTAACAAGGGATAATCCACTGCAGATCCTTCCTATGACCTTCGGGATTTCTTTCAACATCAACACCCTCTCCCAGGTCCTTCCTCAGGGCTGCAGTCCATGATCCTTTCACTCACTAGTGACCACCTAACCACTTTTTCCTCAACAAGGGTTGTTCACACTCCTAGATACGCCCTTTTGGGGGCAGGTGGGAACCTCTGGGGTATTCTCCCTACTGTCCTTCATCCTGGGTACGTGTTACAGCCTTTCCTTTTGGTCAGTTCATTTGGGCACCTTTAGCCAGGCAAAAAAAAAGTAACATATACATAACTGTGAAGTGTAAAGCAATTATTTATCAGCTAACACACATAAAAGATAGCTAGGATTTTTTGAACTGTTAGGCTAAGCACTACTGCACTCATGACCCTGATAAGGCACCTGAGGGCCTTTGCTGGCCAAGGAGAGGCAGGCAAAAGGGGCAGCATCATCCTCCACACCTCCCAGGAACAGATCCACAGTGCTGCTGGGGTGCCCTCTGCCACCAGCTCTGCTGACACTGATGGCTTCTACAACCCCACCAAATGGCCCAGTGTTTCCTGGCTGTCCAACTAGCCTGACCAGCCTGCTGTTTTGTTTTGGTTTTTTCCTTCAGGATTTAATACTTGTATTAGCCTTGAGCTACTAACAGTCCTCTGACTTTTGCCTTTCTTTTTGAGGCACAAGCTGCTCTGCTCATCTTTGCCGCTTCTGAGGTCTTTTCCAACCGTAATGATTCTATGATTCCTTCTGCTTCTCTTGATACTTGTTGACTGTTTTCTTTTTGCAAGGGAACAAGCCTTCAGCTCCACCACAGTAATCCCTCCTCCTCTCAACACCTAACTTCCAGGTGCTGTGATGAAGGTCTGTGTAGCCTCTTTTCCACCATATCACCACTTCTCCATTGGCATTTTAGCACACTGCCCCTGCTTGCATGCCTGGCTGGACTACAGGGTTTCTGTCTCACTACTCATAGTGGAGACACTTCATACAGAAAAACCTTCCAGTATATGTATCTTACACCTTCTGCCTCCAGTCTTTAATGTCTCTGGAGGCCTCTTCATTTCCTCCATTGCTGAGTCATCGGAACTTAACTGTTCTCTATTCCGGGGCCTCCCTTTAAGAAAACAGCAACAGCCAAAGCAGAGAACACCCCACCCCACCCTATTTGCCTTTTTATTGCTTTGTTTTCATTTCAGGCCACTTAGCTTCTTCAGCAGGCACATATGTAAATTATCAAGAAGTGGGTTTCAAGCACCAGTATAAATATCTTTTAACAGAACAAAATTAAATGAGTTTATTTTGGAGATTAAAACAAAAAAAAAAAAAAAAAGGGTTAAAAGTGATTGGAGTAATCATGCAGGGCAGGTTTATCCATGACTGTTAAGAGATGATTCAAACACAACCTCCATCTCACAAGGTCCTACATCCTTGACTGTAAAAAGCTAGACATGTTTTCAAAGTTCAAGATAGCTCTATTCTTCTGGTTTTTTTCTCTTCTCTGCTGCTGGCCACTGTTCAAGATAGGATACAGCACTGAAGTTAGCCCTGTTTTGAGCAGGGGTTTGGCCCAGGTGACTTCCAGAAGTCCTTTCCAGCCTCCTAGACTTTATTTATATTTTATCTAATGCAACGTGGTCGTTGCGGTTTTTTCTTACCACGCAGCAATAGTCTCCCAAGTAACTCAGCAAGAAATTATTTGTGATCAAAGGCAAGCAGCTACTTGTGGATACTCAGCTATGAGGATCTAGCCTACTTAATACACACAATTCCAAGCACCCTCTGTAAACCACAAACTGCAACTAAAGCAGACAGTATGAAATGCAGCCAAAAAAAAACTCCCCACTAAACTACAGATGGATTACTCCTGTCAGAGGTGAAAACAAAGTGAGCAAAGCCAGAAGAGTACCTCAGGACAGTAACTTTCTGCCACGCTTGGCAAGACACTGGGACAAGGGTTTGTTTGCTCATATTTTTCAGATGTCAGATAACATACAAATACAAAAATTAGACTAAAGCAGAACACTTTTTGCCTCTCCACTTATTGGCTGTTATACTGCAACAAGCAAATAACATTTTTTATCAAAACAAAAATGTGGGGCTCATGAAAAGGGTCTTGATCAAGAGCCCTGTGGACAGAAACCGTCCCATGTATTGCTGAGATCACAAGGACAGGTGAATTTCATCAGTCTAGCACTAGCTACATGTCAGGGAAATGCAGTAGATTCCCCCATACCCATTGACTATCTACCTCTGCAAAGACCCATCACAAAGTTGACAATGTAGAAGCTGTTTTCTATGGCACAGACACCCATCCACTAGGAATATACCGCTCATTTAACACAGGCCAACCATACTGGCAGAGAGAAACAGTCCGTAATCCTTAAACAAATTGAGGTGAAACTTGTAAAGAATCACCTACTATTTATCTTTGAAATAAAAATGTCCTTGTCTAGTATTGCAATGCTGAATTACCCTGTAAAATATCATACAAGATTAGAACAGTCCAGAGCCACCTCCAGGACATCACTTCTCCTGTATTCCTAAAAGAGAGATGGATTTCACAATGTCTGGGCTAGCTTGTTTCGCAGCCAACACCTTATTCAAATTATAAGGCAGAGTAGAGGCATTGCTTCAGAGCAAATTCAGTCAAATTCCACCAGGGCTGAGCTCTACATCGATGGCACTAAAATTGGAAGGGCAAAAAAATTGCCTGCCCATCAGAGGGTGTCTGTATATAAAATGTGTGCCAGGTGTGAACTCCAGAGCTGGGACTGGTCTTGACATTGTATCCAGTAGATGTGTTCTAAGCATTTGGCTTTTTGCCCTTTTTTTTTTTTATTATTTGCAGATATGCTAATTCTCCATTTGCACTTAAGCACAATGGCTTTTTAAATGCAAGCTGTTGTGCGATAACAGTAGAAATTCTGTGCCAGTTTTTTTTTATATGTAACTACTGAGTAAGTCAAATGGGACTCATGCATTTGCAAATAATTGTACAGATTGACATTACATCATTCTCTGTGGTATTTCAGCATTTGAGAAGAAAATATGAGGCTTAGCTGGCAACAATGCCTGCATGCAGCCATGGCTCCTATGTTTTCTTGCCAAGCAATCCAGGGTTAGCAGGTCACCAGAAGAATCAGCTGTAATGCTTTTTCCTAGACAGAAGGGTACATAACAGGAGCATACTTGATACTTGGCCCCATCTTTTCCATGCACATCACTTGTGCAATCATCAAGAGAGATCTTCAATACATGAGCACTGCAAATCAGCATTTTTCACTGCCTTCTTGGAGCTGATGCTCAAGCTATTTCTTGCATATGAAACAGATTAAAAAAAAATCACACTGCAGGAAGAGCTTGTCAAACAAAAGCTATGTTTATCTCATCAGCTGTGTAGCTCAGCAGGAGTGGTTTGACAGAGAACAGCATGGGTTGGGGGGATCTTATTTTGGGCTAATCAGAGTCTGATCTCGTGAACTGAACACCCATTAGCAGCTGGAGAGCATTAGGTATACCCCTGGGGTGCATATTCTGCCTTAGCTCCGTCAGAAAAGATGCAGCGTTTTCTGTGTGCTCCAAGGCTTCTTGACAATAAGAACCCAACACAGTAAGCACAGACCATTGGGAGTTTCTTTTCAAAAGCACATTCCTGACCCAGGCTAACACTATGCGAATGCATCTGCCAACAGATGACTACAGAAAATAACAGCTACAGAAGAATCTCAAGGGTAGAACATGGATGCCAGCTTTAGTGTTATCAAGCCTCTCTGTACCAATGTGGTTGGTACATACAGAGCTCAAGCCACTTTTTGCTTGTTTGACAAGCCTTATTTGAAATGTGATTTTCTAAGAATGTGCTGTAGAGGGATGATGACAGCTGCAGCTGAGAGCTAAAGAATGTTTTGTGTTTAGCAAAACATCTCCTCCATGCCTTAGCATCTTTAGTCTTTCTTCTTCCCTCCTCTGTACCCTACCCCAAGCTGTTTCCTACATCACAATTAATTCCAGTGAAGGCAATAATATCAACAGTCCCAACAAACTGCTGCAGCTGGTCATATCTGGGCAGCAATGACCACCAGGAATTAATTTTTTTCTGCCCTACACCAGACTGATACCAGAACAAGAGAGGGGCTTAAAATACCCACAGGAAAGGAAAAAAAATTTCCATTAGTCTGAGATGCACTTTACAGTCACAGTCAGATGGGATTTCCATTTGTGTATCTGCAATTCAGATTCTTTTTCTTAAAAAAATAAATTATATGCAAACAGTATTCTAATAGAAGACAAAGACTAGGATTTTGAGTGCACAAAAGAAAGACTTATTTCAGGTTATGGTTTCCACAGCAACTTTTAATTTTATCCCTCATGTGTCTATGTGTCTAATGAGGTCTTTCATAACATTTATATATAATGAGATGTTCTGTTGATGGGAAATTATCAAGAAATTAATTTCTCAGGGAAAAAAACATAGCTTTTTCTGTATATATTCACAGCTTCACACAATACGCACAGAGAAATGTACATATGCATAAAGATGTTTGCATATATGTGTACAATTTTTTTGCTATATGCAGCACCATGAAATAAGCAACCACTGCTGATTACACAAGAATAACTGATAAAGGATGTGATAGTAGGTGCAACTGGTAGAGATTCAGACATGGAGGTAGGCAGTGCTCACAAAGGGATCATAGCTCTGCAGGCACTAACTTGCCTGATTAAGGAAGCAACGCAAACAATACACTAACTGCTGTTATTTGATCCTAATCTTCCTGATTTGAATATTTCAAGCAAGTTGAAGATAAAGGCAAGTAGCCAGGCCAGAGCTTTTCAGTAGTTGGCTCACTCATTTTTTTTTCCACACAACACACAAGAGATGAGGTGAATACAAGCAAGACATTTATATACTAAGCACATTGTTCTGCATGTGGCCACTTTTGCAGAGAAGAGGGGGTTGCATACTTCAGAGATGATAAATATAACATAGAAAGGATTTCAGGGGTTTTGTCCATGGTTTCTCTTTCATACACACGAACGGAAATCCAAAATATAAGCACAGCTAGATACAAACACTACACTATGGCATATAAACTCTGTTGGACTGTGACAGCAGTCAGACAAAAATCAATGCAAAAAGCACTTACCTTTGCTTGCTCAGCAGTACTTATTGTCAGTTGAGAGAACAGAATGAGTGGTAATGAAATTTTCAGAGCTCAGTACAGAGTGATAAGATTAAAGTCAGAAGATCTAGAGACGTATCATCAGCATCAAATGCTTTAAGAGTGTGGAGTCTATGTTTACAGCATCCTATTTTGTGTTATACCTCTGTAGTGAATAAGCCTTATGTGGTAGGTCGACCTTCTCTGGCTGCCAGGTGCCCACCCAAGCACTCTCTCACTCCCTCTCCTCAGCAGGACAAGGGGAGAAGATATGATGAAAAAGCTTGTGGATCAAGATAAGGATGGGGAGGTCACTCACCAGGTAGTGTCACAGGCAAAACAGACTTGACTTGAGGAAATTAACTTAATTTATTGCTAATTAATAACAGAGTAGGATAGTGAAAAATTATAATAAAAAACCCTACAAAACAAAACAAAACACCTTCCCCCACCCTCTCTTCTTCCCAGATTTACCTCCTCCTCCCCACCCCCAGCAGTGCAGGAGGATGTGGAACTGGGGTCAAGGTCAGTTCATAACACTTTGCCTCTGCCACTCCTTCTTCACACTGTTCCCCTGGTCCAGCATAGGTCCTTCCCGTGGGATACCGTCCCTTACAAACTGCTCCAGCATGGATCCCTTCCACAGGGTACAGTCCATTAGGAACAGACTGTTCCATTGTGGGTCCCCCCTAAGTCACAGGTCCTGCCAGAAAACCCACTCCTGCATGGACTCCTCCCTACAGCCACAGCTCCTGCCAGAAGCATGCTCCAGCGTGGGGTGCTCCACAGGCTGCAGTGTGGATATCTACTCTGGCTTGGTCCTCCATGGGTTTCTGGGAAACAACTTGCTTCATCATGGTCTTCTCAATGGGCTGCAGGAGAATCCCTGCTCCAGCACCTGGAGCACCTCCTCTCCCTCCTTCTCCACTGACCTTGTTGTCTCCAGGGGTTGTTTATCCCACATTTTTCTCACTCTTCCTCATTGCTTCTGTGCAGCATTTTTTACCTTCTCTTAAATAAGTTATCACAGAGGCTCCATCAGCATCCACTGATGGTGTGGTGGGTTAACCTTGGCTGGATGTTAGGGGCCCACCAGGCCCCTCTATCACTCCCCCCTTCAGCAAAATAAAAGGGGGGGGTGGGGGGGGGGCAGGGAGAATAAGATGAAAAGGGCCAGGTAGAACAGGTTCCTGAGGGTTGTGTGCAGTCTGGTTTTGAATATCTCCACGGAGCGAGACTCCGTGACATCCTGTAGTATGCTACAGGTGGTCCAGCAGCAATGGCAATCTACTTTCTGTCTCATCAGTTGACACAAAACGTTGCAGGATAAAACTACCCTCCCCTACCATCCTGAACACACACTGATATCCTCTGTCTTAGCAAATCAGCTGTCCCCCTCGTGTCTTGCACAATAAACCTATTTCTGCACAACATGTTTTTGGACTTTTCATAGTAACTGAGTTGCCAGAATTGCTCCCGTATTGGGTGCTTCTTGAGGCATCATTTTGAAATTGACAGAATTACCGCTTGAAAAAGCAAAGAGTGATTGCTTGAGGTTCTGCATTTGTGTTTTCCTTGTTGTGCTAATATGCAGATAGTAGGATCTACTTGGTGAAAGGTTTCATAGCATTTAAACATAAGAAAGAATTTACAAAATACTAGGTCCTGACATAACATCAATCTAAACTCATGCAAACGAGGAACAAGAAGAGAAATTCAATATCCCCCACGAATATAAGCCAAAATCCCTCTGAGAACAAGTAAGTGCCAATTTGTATTGGAGCACAGTAGGCATATGGACATATCTGGCTTACATTCAGAGAAGAAAGATACTATGCTAACATGACTCTACCAGCCTAGGATTCAGTGCAAATCCCCAAATTCAATGTAGGCTGGTAATTGTAGCTAACTCAGGAGGAGGGTGGTCAGCCTGCTTTTGAAGAGCCATGGAGATGCACTCCACGTTGAGCTAGTCCTGTCTGTTCTGTAGCTCTATACACCCCCTCTAGGCAGTCCCTAAATTCTTAGGTTTATCTGCAAGGAAGATGCTTTTTCTTTGAGAGAGGGCCTGGGTACCATTTCTTTTTCAAAGAGAAGACAGAGGGATGGAAAGTTTTGCCTGGAGGAATAAAGCAGTCAATGAATTTGAAAAGTTCTTATAGAAGCTTCCTGGGGTAAGACAAGGAGCAAGATGTAGACATTTTGGTACAGCTTCTGTGACTGTGAGGCAAATTACCAGTCTGGTTCCCATTAAAGTTGGTCAGGCTTTTCAAGACCTTTTTCACCAAGGATACAGAATGCAACCAGTGAGACTCAGGTCAGGTATCCCAAGCAGATCCCAATGAAAGGAATTATCTATTGCATTCATCCTCATGCAGCAAGAGATTATTCCTTACCTCTAGCTGTTCCAGAGTTCTCTACACCAGTCATCAGATTAAATGTTGTCAAGGCATGGGAGCCTGTGTCAGTGCTAGAGAACACCATAAGCCTTCACAGAAAAATAAGAGGAATCAGGAGTCGAAACAGAGGCTAATTCAGACTAGCCTCAGTCTGAACAAGGAAGTCTATGCGGCTTCTCTTGGTACTGTGTGCTAAACTTAGTGCAAATCGATTTGATAATATTGTCAAAACCACGAGAAAACATATGGGGAAACCCAGCAGCAGATGATGTGTTAGCTTGATAATGACAAGAGGCAGAATCTGGAGGAAGTGGAGCAAAAAGCCACCTTATGCTGTTTGTTTCTACTCTTCTTGGGAGAAAGTTTTACTTTTGCAAACGCACAAGGAGTCTGTGGTTCTCTTTCTCTGAAAATATTATCACGTATTATGATTAATCAGGTAAAACAGCATCTACTTTCTACAGTGGACGTCAGTCCACAATTTCTTTGTTATATACAATGTTATTAACAATGTGTGAGTCAAGCAAATGTATAGTCCCATTCAGAGAAAGCAAGACGTTGTATCAGAGATATTTTGTTGTTGTGTCTGAACTAAGTAAAATCACTGATAACCGAGATTGTCTGAAAAGCCTCACTGATAAATGCCTGCTTAGTTCCTCTGAGCTGGATGCCTGTTGCTGCTGTGAGCGATACCAGGCAGCATGTAAACTATGGAGGAAAAAAAATAACTGGCTATGATGTTTCTGCATAATAATGCAAGACACACAAGGACAAATAACTTTCTGCATATTATACATTTGGATTTGGTAGGTGAGCTTAGCTTTGCAGAAGCTGAAGCACAAGAGTGGTTTATAGTCAAGAGTAACTAATTTTCTGTTTTGTATTGGCCAAAAAAAATTAGTCAAGGAGACCTGGAGTAAGAATGTCTCTAAGGAGAAAAGCACTAGAAAATTCCAAAACAAGTCACAATTTGAAACCTATTGTTTTCTCCCCCTCCAAGAAAAAAAAGATTAAAGAAACAATTTAATTGAGAGGCTCTGGCACCCACTAAAGCAATTGAATGGAGAATCCAATTGTATTTGATGCCAAAAAGAGAAGGAAAGAGAACTGGATAATAAATTATTTCGAGGAGATAAAAAATCAATAAACTGAGAAAACTAGTGCATGAGAGCATTGGGGTGGCAACTTTAAGGAAATAAAGAGAAAAGTGGGTAATTGCTTAAAGAAACACCATTAAGAGCACAAACATAAACTATTCCAGGACAGAGAAGTGATAGGAAATGTAGTAGAAGTCCTACTTTGTTAAATCATGAGTTCTTTGCTGCCTCCAGCACATGAAAGTTGCATACAGATTGTGGACACCAAGTCAAGTAGCTGAGGACAAGTTAACATTAACAAAAAAGGCTTCACAAGAGCGGAAAGACCAAGTCACAAAGACATCAAAACTAGCAGGCCAGTATTCCACGGGTGTTATAGTTCTTAACCAAGGAAAGTATTATTTTCTCATCAAAGAAGAAAAGCTATGACAAATTATGCCAAGAAGGCTAGACCAAAAAATACAGCTGAAAGAAATACCAACTTAGGAGACCAAGGTTTTCATTGAACTGGCAAATACTCGTAGGACATTTGCCCCATTTCCAAAGTCTGCAGGAAAATTATTTATCTTCTTCATTTCAATCCTGGGGCTGAAAATTGGGATTTTAAATAAATATAATTCATAATCTGAAGTTCCATTCCAATTTATGGGGTTCTAATATAACCTTTTGACAACTATTTTTTTCCATATTCAGTGACCAGAAAGAAAATAAAGAACTGTTTGACAGTATTGCAACACCTGCTATTATCAGGAGATAAACCCCTCATAGATTAATCAGAAAGCAGACATCATCACTATTGCCAAGAGTGCCCTATAAACATTATGAGTGAAAGTCAACACAATAAACTGGAGCATTTTCATCTGTAGTCATATCTAGTACTAAAAGGCACAAGTGACATTCAATCTACTCTGCATTCAACTAAATAATCAGTCTGAAACAGCAGTGGGAAGGCAGAGCTGTTGCAACAGCCCTGGAAGAGAGGGTTATGCTCCCAGCCCTTCCTCCACCCCTGCTTTTTTTTTTTTTTTTTTTTTTGGTCAGAACATGCAAATAGCTCACAGCAACACTCGTCTCCTTTTACTAATCTCTCACAATAATTATTCAATAAACAGTTAGCATTTTCCTAGCCATTTTGAGAAGGCCACAGAAGAATATGTGGAGGTTTGCAATCTAAAACATTTGCCTTGCTTAAATCTGCCTTTGGTGCAAATCAAGTCAGTATAAAATCACCAAAAGTGTTTTTGCAATTAAGGAAAAAAAGCATGGTAAATATACATCCTCAGGTTGGTTATTTTCCAAACCAAATTCCTACAAGAGACAAAATACACACCTGGGTTATTCTCTGGATTACACCAAGAAGCCTATCCTGTTACAAAATCAGCATGACAGAAAATATTTAAGTGATTTTCTTCTCATTCTCAAAATACTCAACAGGTGACCTGCAAAATTAAATCCCAGCAGGAGACGGGCACCCTCTCAGCAGCCAGCCCAGGAGAACATAGCCTGGGCAGGAACTTGCAGCTAGTAGCCTCTGCGGGCAGCACTGGGGCAGCACGGGGAGGGCTCCCGCACCCACCCGGCTGCACTGACCCAGCAGCTGGGCTGTGCTGCAACACTGGTCCCTGCTTCTGGGAGGGAGAGAGCTGTCAGAGCTGGACCTGGCTGCAAGCCCACCTCAAGCCTTTCTGAGGGGGAGTTAAACCCCTGGTGAGGCACTGAAGCAGCGCCAGGCCTTTGCCTCCTTCCCCTCAGGTATGTGTCTAATGGCTTTTAGCCCTTCAGTGTGCAGCTCTGTCCTAGTTTCACCTGAGACAGAGTTAACATTCTTCATAGTGGCTAGTGTGAGGCTGTGTTTTGGATTTGTGCTGAGGAGAAGGCTGATAACACACTGATGTTTATAGTTGCTGCCAGGACAGTCAAGGACTCTTCAGCTTCTCTGCTGTGCCAGTGTCTGCAGGTGCAGGAGAAGCTGGGAGGGAGCACAGCCCCAATTACCAGCCTAGGATTCGACTTTACGTTTAGGACTGAAAACCAAATGGGCCAATGGTATATTCCATATCATGCACATCATGCCCAGTATATAGATGAGGGTCTTCGCTGCAAGTGCTCTCTCTTGCTGCGGGTTGCCCCTCTC
>NW_010115037.1:0-22650 GCF_000699245.1 Pterocles gutturalis | reverse complement strand
CTCTCCCTGCTCCAGGATCGTTAGCCAGGAATGGACTGAGCCTTGGTCATTGGGTGCTGAGTATTGCTGTGTATCACTCATTTGTATATATTACTATTATTATTATCATTATTAGTATTATTTTCAACATTATTGTAGTTTAGTTATTAAATTGTTCTTATCTCAACCCATGAGTCTCATTTTCCCTTTACCCCTTTAATTCTGTCCCCCATCCCCCGGAGGGGGGAGGGTAGGCAAGAAGTTGTTGTATTTTGGCTACCAGCCAGGGTCAAAACTATGACAAGCTCATAAGACCAAAAAGCATAACACACACCACTCTTCTGTGATGGCAGGCGGAGATGAAACCATCAAAGCCCATGCCTAGTTTTGCACCCTGAGAGAAGAGTGTAGATGGCTTCCCATGTGACAAAACCCTGTCCTCCACCAGTAAAAATCACCATTCAAGGTACCCAGTGACAGGCAGCATGAAAGGAAAAAGTAATTACTCACACTATTAAGTATTAAGCTGCAACAACCCAACATCATGCTTGCTCTCTTTGTCATACTGTTCTCCTCTGTCAACCCCCTTCTCCAGTCTCTCACGTTTTCCCCTCTCTGCTTCCATACAAAATCATTCAACTCACAGATCTCTATGTCTTATCCCAAGCACCAAGGGCTTCCTTTCTCAGCATACACATGGGCCCACTGCTTGACTAATCCCATCTTCCTCCTTTCAAAGAGGATGCTATTAGCAGAGCTGACAGGCCCACTAGAATAGTTATCACCTGTTGGCAGCATGGATGTAGTACATACTCCTGTGGTCAAAGGCTCCAGTGAATTCCAGATAGCTAAAAAAGAAGGAAACTCTGTATGTGAAACTACCTACCACTTGTGCCAGTAGTATAACACATACAAAGGATGAGCAGAAAATTAACTGAGCTTGTTCAATTATTATGTTCTGCCTAGAAGCATTATTCATGTCCCAGCCTTTCTTATAATCACCACCACTGGACACATTATTCTCTTTGGCCTAATAAGTTTTATTAATCATACACAATAAGCTTGAAAAGCATCAGGGCCAATTTTATTGCAGAAGGAAGACACAACAGTGGGGCAGCTGAGGCCTTTTAGTGACTGCAACATGGGGGTTTGCCTGAGCTGTGGCTTGATAACTCAAGCTTTTTGTTGGCATTAAACAGGTGATGATTGAAGCCTGACTAGGCTACAATGCTGCAAGCTAATTTTCTGAGAGGTTGCAGCAGACTTGCTCTTGACATAAGAAATCAGGCAAACCATAGTCCACGTGGCTGTTAAGAGCTGTGGAACTGACAGGAGAGCCCATTTCACTGAGTGCCTGCAGCACAAAGGAATCTAACTCATTGACAGAGCACCTTGTTTCAGCACATCAAACAAAGTTTCCTCAGAATTTCTAGGAGATGCTGACACGTTGCAGGTGACTGGACCAATTCCACCAAATTGCAGGTGACTGGACCAATTCCACAAATTAAAGGGGAAAATAAAATCATGAGCACGGAAGCCATGCTTCAGACAGGGTTAATTATCACAGTGGTGTTTCTCCAGAGGGTTTTACCCCCTGCACTACCATCTCCCTGTCTATCTGCATTGGATCTTACTCTTCAACATTTCACTTGGTGCAAAGGAATTATCACAAGTTCTTGCTTTGCACCCTAAAAATCACAACACACGTGCACCATGACTGCCAAAAGCAGACTGTTCGACAGCCTAATTCTCTTCATTTTGACAGCCATGTCATCCTTCAGTCTGTCTGCAATGGTCCAGCTTCTGAATAAGACAAACCCAAACTGATGTAGTTTTCCTCAGGAACAATCCATGTTCACTTGTCACATTGAGCAACCCCAGCCTAGGATCCCAGGGTTAGACCCAGCTGGGCAACTCCCTAAGAAACAAGAGGTTTTTCCCCTATTCCAGAGGCTTCCACTAACAACTGACTCCTTGTCAGCATTGTGACTATGAAAGTTCCCAGCTGACAAGGAGAACAAAAAAAGGATGCTGGATCATGCCCACCATGCACTACCAGCTGTTGGCATGCAGAACTGGGAAACCACTTCCTGAGACCAAGGCACTGCTGTGGATGCCACTAGAGTTACAAAATGCTTTTCCTACCTAGCATCACTGAAAACCTGTTTTCACTAATTCTGAGCTGTCACTTATTTCTCCCAGAGGCTGTCTACATGAAATGGTGCGTCTCCTTCCCCACAGATGACATGAAGAAGCTGTACACAGCTCTGAGATAGTGACCCATCATTGACATTTAACACCACAGGAAAGGCCCCACGCAGTCACCCAGCAGGCGTGAACAGATTGTCTTCTGCAGGCAGTTTTCATTAAGGCAGAGGGTTGCTCTTCATGCCTTTCTGACTAAAATGAAAGGCTGGACCGGTGCCAGTAGATGCCCATCACCCATGTCTATTTAGAAGTGATAAAGTGAAGTGCAGTTAAAAGGCACTGGGAGATCCCATGCCTAAGAACACTGAAGGAGCAGAGATTACTTCCTCCAGCAACAAGCAGGCAAAGGCTGTTCAAAATACAATTTTGAGTATACTTACTGCTGGATTAGTGTTTGGAAGGTTTGACAAATCTGATTAATGAAAACTGAAATTAAAAACCAATCTGTGGGGGGCTTTTTGCAGCATGGGGACATGAGATTGAGAAGAAATAAGTGGTTTGGTTGCGGGGGCGAGGAGCAGTCCTGTTTGCTTTAAACAAGTAAACCACCTGCATTTTTAACAAATTAACGCTTCTGTTCTTAGTAAAACCATGCTGTGATCTCAGCTTCTATGAAACTGGTCGATAAACATTTACCCAAATAGCCTCAGAAATTATTTAGGTAAATATTTGCATATTTGCATGTTTACGTTAAAATGAATATTAGAAAATTGCCCATTGATATTTTCATATCAAGTACAATTTCAAATTGGCTTTTTTTCTTCCATTATCAATGTAAGCAGAAAGTTTAATTGAAAAATAAATACATTAAAATATAAAAAAAACCAAAGATGACAAATACGAGATTGTCATCTGCCACATGCAACCACCTACCCAGAAAAAAAACCCCTCTTATTTCTGCATTTCTACTGGATGCGTTTCTTTGATCTTGTCCCTGTGTCACCTCCTCATTTCCAACACAAAATTGCAAAGAGAAGCGGAAATGGAAAAAAGTGCTGCATTTTCAACAGCATTCTGTTATGCTGGCACAGAAATATGTCAGTTATTGATTTGACGACAGCACATACCTCAAAGTCCATTTTCAAACAAAATTCAGATAGGTATTTCCCCAAGTCAGTCTTTAAAAGTTTCAGTGTTTCAAGAGCTGTACTGACATTTAGAGAAAGAGAGAAATAATTTACTAAAACAGGTGGCTCTCCCCCACTGTCTTCAGGTCAAAAAAAACCCAAAGGCTTTTGTGGGGCAGTTTTGAGTGTTCTGCTGGCCTGCTATGCAGTAGGGTCTGAGATTTGTTAGCTGAAGTACAAGTTCAGATAACTGAGTATCAATAGTAGCTGAGCTGGTATTAGACTGCTTCTGCCTACACTGTTAATTGTTCATATATATCAATCTTGGATTGTAATTCTGATAGATACTCTCTGATAAGACAGGAGGCTTGACCACTTCCGTTTTCACATGTAATGGTCTGGATTTGAAGTTCTGAGCCTGCAAGATAAAGAAAAAAAACATACTGTTGTATTATATTGTTGAATTTTGTGGAATCATCATACCTATCAACGCCAAACAAAAAAAACAAAAAAAAAACCAACAAAAAAAAAAGACCAGAAGAAACCTGGTAGGCAACATTACTTTTGCAAAAGAACTGTGAAGTGATTTCTTTCGGCTCTGTGAGCAAAGGGGTAGGATACAGAGGGTAAAACCTGAGCTGACAGAGAGATGCAACTAGCTCCTTCACAAAGCCTAAACAGGACAGCCTTTTGCATCTTTTTTCCTAATGTGATTGAAAACAAATTTTGAAATGCTGGTATTTTCAGCAAAATAGATGATAATGAACAATGTTGACTTCTCTGAAAAAAGCATGCAGGGCACAGGCAATCCAATTTAGGCACCTAAAATTACTGGAAGCTTTTGACTTTGATCTCTGCAACTCCCACTCCCATCAGTCAAATTGTCCTGAATGCCACAGAAAAGCATTTCAGGAAATTAATCATTCTAACTTGAGAGAACTTTTTGACTAGTTTGCAACAAACAAGGCACACGCCATTAATCTAACTGTGAGCAGAAAGCAAAATATGAAATAATTGCTCTTTCAGTGTGCATTAAATGAGGCAGAAGCCCTGAGGAAAGAGCAGCATATAATCACACTTTTAAATATGCATCACAACACACTGGAATTGGAGAGGAAGTAAAAGTTGCAGTGGCAAATTTGTCACTGCTGTTTCCTAGCTTCTGGGTGTTTGAACTGTGACTTAAAAAAATAAAAGCTTCATATCTGTGTTTGTCTGTAATACAGCATAAGAAAGTGCACCTTTTTCCCTCATTGAAAAATGCCTGTTTTCATCCAATCTTTAATCGGGCAGGTTTCAGCCATCAAGGGCAATACACATTCTTAACCAGAAGATCAGAGCTAAGATTACGCTATGAAGCAAAAATGTGAAAAAATTAACTTCTAGATTTAAAATTCAGCTTAACCACTGGCATTGTAATGTAATTTGTAGTATTCTTGGGCAGGAAATGCATTACACTACTCACTCTCCATCTAGTGCTTAAACAATTACTCAGATACTCTGAACATATATGAAGATAGGGCCATCCAAACTGTAGACACCCTCCCAGATACACTGTTCCTCATTCCCCCCTCCAAGCACACACAGAGATAGTTGGGAGTGTTATCAGAGCAGACATGTTGCAATGAAATTACATGTTTTAGTGGGACAATACACCAAAAAAAAAAAAAAATGCAAAGCACACACACACACAAAAAACACTTACTGAAAGTGGTACTGCTGAGCTATGTGCCAATTTACGTAACCGGAGAGCTGAAAATAGGATGTCAGGAAATTAAAACAGTTTGATGGAGCAAGGTGCACTGCTGTTATGTCTAGAGTTCTCCTCTAACTGCCCTCAGCTGTTGAAAGACTTCCTTTAAAACACAGTTACACTGTTAGGTGTAATTAAGGTTAAGTTCTTATTTTTTATGTCCTGCTCTTAAACGCCCTCTTGTTTTATTTTTCTCTTCACTGAAACTTTTGGTCACCCTGGAAGACCTGACTGAATTGACTTGGTTAGGTGCATTTTTCCTTAGTTCTGCAGGACACGCTGGGCCAAGGAACCCATGTGGGCACATTTTCTTCTCTCCTTGCCTGCCCCAAAGCAGCACATCACTCTGTGGCAGGGACAGACTCCTGTCAAAGTGCTGCAAGCAGTGGTCAGTGCTGCCACTGCTGATGAGAACCATCCTTCTGTTTCCTTCTCATGTCTTTCTGTTTTCCTCATTCTGCCTTCTCAGCTCTTCTAGTGCACACTTCCCCTAGTTGTCCCCTCTTGCCAACCCTTTTCCACCCCATTTGTTGAGTCCTAGTTCATGAAATACATCTGCAATGCAATACGCCCAGTGCGGGGGGGGGATAATCTGAAAGACACTGAGCACAGAGAAGAAACCCAAACAAGCAGTAAAGCTAGAGCAGAACTAAGGCAATGGAGGGGAGTAAATCAGACACTCTGATTCTCTGCAAGATCCCTCCATTTACAGTTTCCCCGCCTCTACGTTGCCTTCTCCCAAATGCTTCATCTTCTGCTCTCCTGAAAACACTCTTGTCTTCAGCCTGCTATTCTCCCTTCCTCCCATTTTAAGCCTCCACTTGGGCTTCTACTCCATTCATACCCCCATCACAGCCACCTTACTCGACTTCAAGAGTAGCAAAGCATCATCTGAGTTCTTGGTATCAAATTATTCAATATGAGCCTGACCCTGGTGCCAATGAAATCTGCACAGCCTGAGAAACTGCGAACTTAGCAGAGGGAAATATGTACATTTGGCCTGTTCTTGCACTTGCTCAAAGAAAAATTTATGATTGTTGATGGAAACGGGGGTTGTTTGTCTCTACTCATTAGACTAGTTTGTGAACTGTCATTCTTGTGGACAGAATTTTATGTCGGTAAATGCAGAATGATAAAAATAATTCTAAAAACTCAGAACCTACCCTACCCTGAGAAAGAATCCTTTTCATCCTGGATGACTACCATATGTATAATGTATTAATATCATTATAACTATAGCTCTTACAAAACTCTGGACTTTTTAAAGTTCCACAGCTTATTTTATTAGGACTTTTCCAAAAGGCCAATGCATCGTATATGGACATTTTCCTCAATCCTTGCCTCCCACCCCACTCTCAGCAATAAAGTACATGTCCTTGTACCTTCACATAGTCAGTAATGGAATTGTAATACACTTTAGGTTCATCAAATGACTTACCTCTGCACCTGAAAATCAAGAATAAAGTCACACCACTGACGGCAGCAACACTTGCAGATCCTCCTATCAGGAGATAGGGAAGCCTGGGAGAAGTGTCTAAGAGATGAGAAAACAAAGCTAGTTACAGAGATAGATGTGAGTATCCACTCAATATACAATGTTACTACCTACCATAACCAGAGGAGAAAGCTAATCCTGTGCCCCCACAGCTCAAATGAGGTGAGACACAGAAGATGAGATGTCTGGATGCCAACCAGGAATAGGAAGTTTCCTCATACACCCAGTCATTTGTGTGTACAAACACATTTTCATTTTCAACTCATCTGCCTGCATGATCTCCCTTTCTTCAAATGGTATCAGTGTGGCAACAACAGAACTGACCAGCCATCCCTGCAAAATGCTGTTATTAATGACTGGTCTATGCTGAACTCTGTCATTCATGCCTCTATTGAGATATTTTGATGATATGAGCACTTATTTAGCTGTTCTTACAAATCCTGCTAGCATAGACTTCTAACAGGTCCAGCACAGCCAGCTGAGAAGCTGAATTTTACCCTTTACTACCATTGGCCCTGGGAAAGATCTCCTGAAAGTCACAGACAGACATTCTCCAAGGAATTTTTCTCCAGACCATCACCACTGTGGGAAGCTGGACAAAATGCAGTTACAGGGGTTCAAAGCTTCACATCAAAAATTAGTAGCTGTGTCACAGTGGCTGCTGAAAGCAACTTTTGCATCATCAGTGATTAAAAAGGTCACTGAAAGAGTGGGATTGCGTGGCAAGGTTTTGGTAGTGGGGGGGTTACCAGGGTGGATTCTGTGAGAAGCTGCTAGAAACTTCCCCCATGTCCAACAGAGCCAATGCCAGCCAGCTCTAAGGCAGACCCACCACTGGCCAAGGCTGAGCCCATCGGCGACAGTATACCTCTGGGATAACATATTCAAGCGGGGGAAAAACTGCTGGGGACCCACGCTGGAGCAGTCTGTTCCTGAAGGACTGCAGCCTGTGGAAAGGACCCACACTGGAGCAGTTAGTTAAGAACTGCAGCCCGTGGGATGGGAAGGACCCATATTGGAGAAGTTCATGGAGGACTGTCTCCCATAGGAGAAACCCCACACTGGAGCAGGGTTAGAGCATGAGGAGGAAGGAGCAGTAGAAACAAACTGACTACAACCCCTATCCCCCTGTGCCGCTCAGGGAGAAGAGGTAGAGAAGTTGGGAGTGAAGATGAGTCTGAGAAGAAGGGAATGGGTGGGCGGAACGTGCTTTTAGATTCATTCTTATTTCTCACTATCCTACTCTGATTTGATTGGCAATAAATTCAATTAACTTCCCCAGGTCGAGTCTGTTTTGCCCACGATGGTAATTGCTGAGTGATCTCCCTGTCCTTATCTTGACCCATGAGCTTTTTGTCATAGTCTTCTCCCTATGAAGAGCAGCTTGGTGGGAACGTGGCAGCCAGCCAAGGTCAACCCACCACAATTAGAATTAGGAACTCCTGTAAAACAGAAGACAGACAGAAAGAAGCACGCACTGGAAGCTTCCTCATACAAGGCCACGAACCATTCAGTTTCAACTAACACAAAATCATTAATTTCTTTATCAACATGCACCAGAACTTTGGCCTATCACCCCACTAAACAATCTGCAGATCCCTGGCATTCAGTGGGAACAGCTGCATAGAACAGCACAAAGAAGCCCAAGAGCATGAAGAAGAGCAATTGCAGAATAATGTTATTTACATGACAGGTCTAGGGACAGAGTCTGGTTTGTAGCTGGGTGGGTAACCAGGCAGGTGACAGTGGGATGCGTGCTGTTGGCCCAGCTTATGTAGCTCACTCTGGTCACTGTTCCATTGGGATGATGGACTTCTTCCTCGGTGCTGTGATTACTTGCAGGGATCCAGGAGATTTCAGCAGCTGGCTTTCCAGCAGATGCTTGACAGACAGCCACCCTGTTCAGCCACCTGGTCAGAGTCACTGTAGGAGGGACTACAGAAGAAAAAAAAAAGGGTGCAACCATTATTTCTAGTTCAGTATAAAATCACCAACTGAGAAACTGAAAAATAGGTGGTATTTTTTAGGTTGCATGACCAGTTCAAGGATTTTATAATAATTTAGAATATTAGCACCAAAGATCTTTAGGGAAAAAAATCCATCAAAAAATACAAAGTTAATATCTCCAAAACTAGCTAGCTGCATCTAGAAGTACCGTTTCCTCATGTTTTCCAAAAAGTGACTATACTAGTAAAAGGAGAAGAGGGGATGACAGAGAGGGGTCGATTAAATGAAGATTTATAAGAATGGCAGTGCACATACTGTTGTGAAAAACAAACAAACAAAAAAAAAAAAGCTTGCTGAAGCTCCTCCTAAAATATTTAGGAGATTGGGTAGGTAGAATCAAGAATTTGATAGTAGTGAAATAAAGGAGGAATCAGACAAAACTCTTCTGCCTAAAGTCCAACAATTCCTATTCTGCATTTGACAAAACAGGCACAGGCTCGGACAATACCTAAGCCATTATCAGAAAGGCAAGACCCTGCAGGGAAGAACAAAAAAATCCAGTGACAAAAATTAATAATAGCAATTACAGAGTTCCAAAATTCATTTCCCATAATTTTTTGTTATATTCAGAGGGCTTAACTAATATGGCCAGAACACAAAATCTTCTCATATGCTTTTTTTTTGTATAAATTTATGGAAACCTAGAGATAGTTTACCTGATTATCTGAAAAATATTATTTGATGTAGTCATTATGTTTCCTAATATTCTTTTGTTCCTTCCTATGTTGAAAATAGACTAATTTCATTTTTATTTTACTGATGCAGTCTTATAGACAGCTTTCAGTATTTCTGGAAGAGTGAAATATTTCCAGTTAGTGCCCTTAAACGTTTGCTTCCTTCCTATTCAGCTCTTACCACACACATTGACCTCATTGTGAATTTTGGTTCAGCATCACCTTGCTCAGCTTATAGCAGCAATATTTATTTGATAACTTCTGTTTGCATTAACTTAAACAAGAGCATATACTCTTTACATTGGTTGTGTGAACATTCACACACATTCAGACTCCATGTTACATCCAAAGAACTCTCTCAGAAATTATGCAGACTGTTGGATTTGTGCATTCTAAAAACTTCCCCTATTCATGAGTCGGAAGAAGTTAAAAAAAAAAAAAAAACCAAAACAAAACCCACAGATTATTTCTCCGCAGAACAGCCAAGTCCTATTGCATAACTCCTCAATCCTTTTCCCTCTCTACAAATAGCCAGACTAAATCAGCTTACCTCTTTATTTTCAATTTCAGTATGCATCCAAAATGAATTTGGTCTTTTACCACCAAATCAAATCATTTTTATCTACACAGACACACACACAAAAAAAAAAAAATATCACGAGGTGTGTCTTACCTATCACACTCAGAGAAGAGAGAAAAATAAAATTCCCTGCACTGCTGGCAATTTCACAGGTGTAATTTCCCTCATCACCAAGGTTCACAGGGTAAATACGAAGAGCAGGGTCATTGTCAGGTGAATATTTCCACATCATCCTCTCACTGCAGTTTAACTTCCTTGTCTCATTGTGGTCATTTCTATAGGCCAACAAGCAACAAGAGCTGCATTTCATCTTCCATGTTACCATTAGCAAAGACACCTTGGAGATGTAAGGGCAACTCAGCACAGCCTCATGACCAGCCTCCACACTCACCATGTTGTAATCTACACGGGAAGAAAAAAAGACACTAAAAATGATGCTACAGCCATTGTCAAAGCATAGGAAACTCTTGGCTTCATCACACTTAAAAATGTATACTTCCTTACTGTACTGGTCACCTTGGGGACACATTGCTCTGTGCAGACACATGTGAGTAGTATTCTGTTTCGAGGTCCAGCTTCCTACTGTCACTCCTTGAATTCTGGAAATGTGGTGGAGATGGTGCCTTGCCTCTGTGGACACTGTGAAGGTGTGTGATGCATGTTGATGAGCTGCAAGTCTTCCAGCATTTTTAGGCAACAGATTTCTATCCCTTTAATATGAGCTTTGAAAAACTGATAGGGAGGGCAAGATTCACCCTTAAGAGAAAGGAAATTAGTTTTTTAAAAAAATAATTATTGTGTTGTTGAATTAGGCGCCTTGGTTAAACTGCAAGTAGAACCAGGGATAGCAGTGGGACAGACACCAGTATGTAAGATAACTTGATGCAGTAGCTCACAAGGCATATTTAGTAAGGGGCATAAACAGATCCCTTTTCTACCAGAAATCATATCTCTCCTGATGTTGTCACAGCTGAACAAGATATGGGTCTTCAGATGATCTGTGTTGGATTCCTATCAGATATATCATCCTGTGCCACTCTGCAAGGCACACAATTATTTTCCCAGCTGAGGTGACATCACTCTTTGCATTCACATTAAACAACAAGTAAAATTTCCCCTGGTGAACTGTGAAGTTTCAGTGTACTGGTGAGCTGGAAATACAAAGAGTGCTGCATATAGTTTTGGAACTTTCTCACTTACCTGGCCCTTCAATCAGACTGATTAGCAAGAAAAGGAGAGCAGCCAGAACTGCCCATGTCTGCGCCATCTTTAGCAGAAGGAATCAGCACTGCAGAAAGTGAAGGCAAAGAAAATGGCATGTAGTCACAAATTGTTGTGCAAATCCCTTCAAAGATAACATAGTAAAACCTGTTTCCTTTGAAAAAAAGAAGTTCTAATCAAGACCCCATGTCAAGTATAATTCTTATACTGAAGAAAGAAAAGCAAAAAGGGTTTTGAAAATAAAAAACTCACTACTGTTCACAAACAAGTTTTAAAAATCCAGGATCAATTATGCCATTTTACAGGCATCTCTAGCTGCTCACTATTCATGCCCAGCTAGCTACCACAAAGATAGCTAAAGACCTCATACTGCCACATCATAGACTTACCTGCAGAAGATGAAAAAAAAGGGTTTGGAAGAGCAAACATGCATGCATTACAGCTCTTCCTGAAAAATCAAGGTAATGGCATGTACAGGAAAATTCAGGATCCAGACTTTATCAACTCTTTGGCAGATAAATGATTCCTAATCCTTATGTGCTTTTAATTTCTTGAAGGGCAACTCCACTTATGTAGTAGAACAAAAAGGGCAACCGTCCTATTGCAAGAGATCAAAAACATGTGAGTTTGTTTCCTGCTTTCATAGACACAGTGAACTAAAAAGGCATCTAGTAACTTACACTATCCTACAACTATATATACTTTTTTAACAAACCATATCTTATAAATTGCTAGCTCCTTTTTTGGCAAAAGAGTAGCAGTTCATTGGTAAGACTGAGATAGTGCTGTTATCCCAACACATTGTTTTCTGGTTCACACAAAAAAAGCAGAACTCCATGCTATCCAAAAGCTTTCCAATCAAATTATACACAGTTCTCGGTGGAGAATTTTGATGCAAACACATTCAGCTGTTTCTTGAACATGGATTTGGCTAACAACAGATACTTTCCTACAGTCAGATATGATACATAAATGATCCCAATTTGCCATAGCAAACTTGCACTACTCTGTACCGAACAGCACACATGTGTATTCCCATGGTCAAACGCACAGCCTCCTCTGCTCAGGTCTCAAGGACAAGCACCCTGCTGTAGTAAGTACTCACGCTGGTTCTGTCACATCAGAAAGGTTCACAACCAATGTGCTGCTGTGCCCTCAACCAGCTGGGAGATAAAGCCAAGGTCTCGGAGTGTACACTTGTTTCCACAACACTACAGTAGCCATATCTGACTGGAGTTTTCTGATGTTACTGTCAGAAATCAGTGGCTGCACTTTTTTTCTTGAGGCTCCCTGTAGCCTGCCCATAAAGGTGTCTCATTTCCCATCACTCGCCTCTGCATTCTCTCAATTTGTCTTCTTGGTAGGTCTTTTGTCATTCTCTCCTTTATGCCTTCATTTGTATCTCTTTAATCTTTTACTTTCTGAATCGGTCACCCGCAGCTAGAGATGACTGGAAAATTGCGTTTCCATCCCATAGGAAATACTGAGTCGTTTTCATTCCCAAGTCAAAACCCAATATGGAGCAGACAAGCAAATATCTTAGTGCAATGGCTGATTCAGAAATGTCATATGTATTGCAACAGAACTTTCCTTCTGGGCTATTTAGATCAGGCACTGTTCACACTCATATTTAAATAAAAGCATGCTTCTCGGTGTGTGCTGAGAGGAGGAGGAAAGGCAGCCAGGGTTCCCTGTGCACACAGAAACCTAAATCCTCACCTGGTATCAATTGCTGTAAAAGGAACAGGTTTCAATTACGCAGCATTAAAAATTTCATTCTAAATGTAAAATATATCAAGTGAGGACACCTGGTGCACAGAAGAAAACCCAGAACACTGCCACACTTGTGGCACAGAAAGAACAAATGCTGCCACATTTGTGAGCCGAGTGCAAGAAGCAATAGTATTTTCTTAAACACAGTGTGATACATATGCATATTTAGACAATAGCCTGATGGTCTTCTTCACAGCTCTAACAAAACACTGATGCATCTGGATGAAAAGCCTTCATTGCAACCTGGAAACAATGCCAGTGCAACCACATTGATCAGTATTCTGCTACTAACATAAAACAGGCAACGTAACTCTTACATTAAAAAAAACTCCCAAATTTAATTTTGTGCTCACTTAAAATCTTTGCCACAAATGAAATATTTTTGTTTGTTTCATGTTATTCACTACTGTGAAAAGGTTTGGGGTTTTTTTGCAGTTTGGATAAATTATGCATGCAAAAGTTGCTTTCAATCAAAAAGTTTGAAAGTTTGACTTTTTTTAAACAAAAAAAAAAAAAGCTTTTGGATCGGAATTATGTACTCAATTTGACCCAATTTACTAATAATTTCTCAGTCTCTTTCAAAAGAAAAGTAAAAAAAAAAAAACCTCCGTAGTGTTTATCAGCAAATTCAGTATAAGCCAATTTTGATGGATCTATAAATATTCATAAACAGAATATTGTCATATTGGAACTTATCCCAGAAAACTATCTTTTTTTTTAAATGCATACAAGTCACATATATATGGGGTTTATTTGCTCAGAAGAACAGGCATTAATGATTAAAAATGGGGCTTTGCAGAAAGAGCAGACTTTACTCTGTTTAAACATTCATCTATGAAATGCAGAATTTAGGCTGCAATTTTAAAGCTTCACAATCCTTGAATATTTGTGCCTGTGAGCGAAAAGAAAGTCTCAAAGTAAAACCCAAAAAGGAGAAGCCAAGCACAGATGAATCAAATTCATTTAAAAGTAGCAAATGAATATTTGTACATTGTCTTGTGTTATTTCCTTTGATGGAATTAAAATGCCTCAATAACTACACTAAAATAAATTAAAATTTTTACTCAGCCTTGACAGCGGTGGCTGGCACAAGTCCATGCAATATGTGCTTCACTCTTCCATCAGTCCCAGCCTTCCAGCTGGGGAATGGCACTGCTCACACTCGGATTCATCCCAACGAATGCTGATGCTGGAGGAAAGTTACCCGGTTGTCAGCCTGGAGACGAGCCCTCCAGCCACAGGAGCAAGGGAGATGAACAGCAGCAGTGCTGGCGTGCTCCGGTCTGCCCGTACTCGCACTCCTGGGGATGAGCAGAGAGAGGTTAGCACCCGCAGACAGTCCAGCGCAGATGCCGGTCCCCGTGCTACTTACGAGGTGGCTCCTGCACACCAGGGAACTGCAGAGATGTACCTGGAGCTCCCTGCCTGCTCTGTCCTCACAAAGGGCTCAGATATAGCTGCAAAGAAGTGAGAACTATCTCAGTTTAGGACCGTCCCTCCCAGATAGTCCCTGTTTTCAGCTGTACAATTCATTACTTTCTTTTCATTGATGCTTCCGAGATCTTAACACGTAGCTGATTTGTCTCACGGACAGACGTAGCCTCTACCCCATCCCTAAAGAGCTCAGTGACAACAAACTGTCTGGTTGTACACTCCCCTGAAGAGGATGTGACACAGTTAAAACTAGGGAAACAAACTGCTTTCTGACATGAAGAGCAAACCACAACCTTAAGCTGTCTGCTATTACACATCAAACACAACCTACAAGCCTTGAGTTATGCAAAGCATCAACTTAAAATTGGATTAAATATATTTTCATTATGTTGAACTTTTATTTAACACCATCTGAAGGAAGAAAAGGTGCAGATCATAAAGAACCAGGTATCACTCAGTGCATCAGTCATCACCACAAATTTTTTAAAAATAACCGTTATGTCACATAGCCATTCCCATACTTAACTCAGCAAGATAGGGTTCTGCTTTGCAGTGGAAGCACATATTAAAGGGCAGAGAAGACCCTGCCTCAAAACTCTGTTCTCTATAACACCTAGTGTCTTTAGGCAGGCGAGGGCTGGAAGGGATGGCAAGAAGAGGAAGCAGTTGCACGCAGGTGTGTCAACTCTCCCACTTCTTGTACAAGGGTAAGTTAACAGTAAAGACTGACTATTCAATGCAAGGCTACACCATTTAAAATCCAAACTCACGCTTTTAACAATTAGAGACTTCATGCAGCAGCACCATCCACTACAAGGTGTTCAATATTTCCACCTTGCCACCACCAAGGCCTCTCCTCAAAGCTGTGTTCCTCTGTCACGCAGCTCTCGGTGGGGAGGCATGGCTTCTGCAGGTGTGAGTCCTTGCACCATGAGCAGGGCAGGCTGTCATCTCAGGAGGCCAGGAACCCTTACACTGAATACTTGCCAACCACACAGCAGCCTACACAGAAGCCTGCAGGCAGCCAACACCTTTCCTGAAGTGGGAGATGCTGGTTATGCTGTATTTTCAAAACCCCAAGTCAGCCTACACTTTTAGCTGCCCCTTTGAGCATGGGAAGATCTGGAAGCTGGGGTTATCTACTGGCGAGGCATTTGTAATAGATAACTAGCCTAATTCAAATTGCCATTTCCAAGGCTCTCCCTTTTCTCCTCAAAGTTTTAACACGAGCCACGAGACACCAGAGTTGTAAGAGCTACCTGAAGACATGCAGCAGCAGATATGCCTGTGGGTCCACATTCCCTGTGCATCTCAGCCCAGCCAGGACCCAGGCTGGTTTTGTGCAGTTTGTTCACTACTTGCAAAGAGTTTTGCACCAGGTCTGGGAGCAGCCTGCAGTCCCTGCTCAGGGGATGGATTCGGCTCAACTGCTGCCCCTGTTGCTCCCAAGCAAGGTCCTCTCCTGGGAATTCCTCAAGTCCCTCCACCGGAAATGAAGTTACAAAATATAGGAAGACTTTGAATGCCCTGGGAGGAAGATAAATCATATCAAAAGGGGCAGCAGGTAGATATTCTCAAAGCTGTTCATTCTCAGAAACTGAAAAGTTTTGGGGGGAGAGGAGAGGTTGTGTGCTTGCTCTGTTTTTAGCCATCTTCCTTAACCAGCTGGGGCTGGCCACTGCAAATACTCTTGGGCTAAATGACCTTTAGTTTAACTTAATAGCCTCCTGGTATATCTATTCTCTGAAAGATACCCTAGCCCTGAAAACACATCCATGAAGCCCTGTAGTAGCACAGCAAAAGACTGTTAGCACTGTTAGTGACTGGAGGAGCTGTACCTCCATAGTGCATTTTCTTCTCAGGCTCCCTATTTGTCTTACACTTGCTGGCATCAGTGGTGGCCACAGCTGATTTGTAGCTGTGAAATTCAACCCATCCAGTTCGTGAGCCAGTTTCCTGCAGTTCCAAATATGTAAAACTGTAAAGCTTTCTCTACAAACTGGGGAAACAGAGGGTAGGGTAGATGGCTTTCAGAAAGGGAGAGAACCAGCCTGATAGAAGGAGCTCTCAAAACAATTATGAACAAGTTATACTAAAACAACTGTAAAATTACAGTGTTTGGGTAACATGTATCTGAAGGTAAATAGCTTTGATGCTTCCTCCACAGCAGGGAAGAGGTTTGTGGTGTCTGTGTGTTGAATTCATCAAGACATTAATATTTAGAATAATACGAATATCAACGTTACAAGAAAGTGGGTTTTTTCCCCAGGGGAAAAAGAAAAAAAATCCATACAGCAGATGAGAATTTTGTCCAGCTTTTCTTTAATCTTTAGTAGCTTTAATTCAGGAAAGCAGTTGGGCATCTCCTCTCTTCTCATTTACCTTCTTAACAGCAGCCCATCTAGAGAATAGCTTAGTCCCATGAAGTTATTACATGAGACAAGTTGTCCACCTCACATGTGTAGCTGCCTTGCAGCCAGCCTCTTCAGAAAGCACTGCAACCCAGTGTTAGGAAGGGAGAGTAGGAGGAATGGATGAACAGGAATAAGAACGCCCCCGGTAGCCTGTTCTCTTGCTTTCAAAGAGGACGTTTGCTTTACATTTTCCATTGCATGGGGAAAAAAAAAACCTGGTCCGTGTACCTAACAGCTTGACTTTCCCAGCTATAAACCATCTGTGGCCGTCATCAATGTCAGCAAACATATGGGAGGAAGCATTGCTGATAATGAAGCCTTTAAAACTTGACATTTCCAGGTTAAAATGTCCAGAGGCAACTACATTTCGATTTCCAGAGACCAAGAAAAAGGATTACTTTTTTAACTGTAGCTAATTTCCCCCTAATTTCAGAGTCACTGGACCAGCATGGCAGCGCTCAGCAACATCTGCTCCTTACCACTTGTGGGTCATTAACCTCAGGGGCTTCTCACTTCATCCCAGTACTCCAGCAACCAAATCTGTCTACAACAGAGATGTTCGTGACCTTGGCTACTTTAATTCCTGCCTCTTGTGGACTAATGCACCGTGTTGCTGGTTTCCCAGGAAGAACCTGGGAACCAACCTGTAAGTACAATTACTGCCTTCAGAGCTGTGGATAATCCAAGAGAAAGTCTCCCATACAAGTATTCAAAGATTAACAGAAAAGAGATGGTTTATAGGTGGATACTTAACTCAAAAAACACTTTAGTAGGAATTGGTATGTATCTCTGACTACTCCCTGGACGAAAGTTTCCTTCCCATCTTTCAGCCGGAGGTATTAGCCTCCCACTCCACAGCCAAATGTGACTGAATGGCACCACACATCCTGAACATGTAAAGAAGCTACAGACCTCAAATAATGCCCACTTTTAAAAGAACAGAAATAACAGTAGAACTTATGTGTAGCAGAAATAAAGCCCCAGGTGGTCCTTCCTCTCCCATCAGCCAGTCTTACATGTAGCATCACTGACCACGGTTTAGACAGTAGGGTAGAGCCACAGGACTACCAGGCCCCTCTCCTTCAGCTGTTCACTGCTCCTCCTCCTCCTCCTTCACCCCAGGGAAGGTAATGTTCTCTCTGAAAGCTACAGATTTCTCCTCCCATGGAGAGCTGTGAACACCCTGCAAGAAGTCCCAGGAACCCCCAAAAGACTCAGCTGGGAGTCAGCTACTCCAGCCTCTAGGAGCTGCATACTCAGCCCCCCTCAGACTCATCACACTGTAGGGTTTTTTTAGTTTGTTTTTTTGTTTTTGTTTTTGTTTTTTTTTTCAGGAAGGGAAAACCTTGTCTCCTGTGTTTGTAGAGCATCTAGATCAACACTTCCAAATATGAAATCCATACTGTTACCACATGGCAAAGGAGAAGGCTCAATAGTTTTCTTTTAGTGGCTTACATTTTTATGATTTTCACATCAGGTGGAACAAATCAGTTGTATATCAAAGCATACCTGAAATAGAAACCCATATATACATTGGAAAAAACTACACACACCACCTCTCAAATGCAAACTCAAGTCATGACACCAGTGACAGGATGGCATTTATCACTGCCTACAATCTTTTGGTGCAGTGTAATAAACCAAAGGGGATGCTTCTGCTTTGCCTGTTTCCTTCCTCACAATACAGGGTTCTTTGCTGTCATAAACTCCCTTTCTTATGAGCCAGGTTAACACCCATAGTTCTGCGTCACTTAGTGGTTTAGAAAAATCCTCCACAGTGGTTTCCAGTCAAGCTTCTCACCCCATTTCTTTTCTGTGTTGCAGCTGGTTAGCAGCACTTCTGGCAGTTTCTATGCTTGATGCAAGGGAGCATGATGCAGAAGGGTAGAGTTGCCAGAGGAAGCCCAATCCTACGGCACATCCTCATTCAAGTCTGTGCTGCTTGAACTGCCTGCACTTTGCAGACCAATGGTCTGCAGGTGGAAAAATGTGACATGAAGTCAATTCAGCTCCCACAAGTGTTGATGCCGACATGGGATTGTGGCCATTGCTGGTAAAAGTTCTTCACCTCTCATCTTCCCAGATTGGCTTAAAATACAGACCAGAGGAGAAGCTCCTGAGGACAGGGCAGCAGAGCAATGCCCACTCCAGGCTCGGAGAACATGCACATCACAAATTTTGGCTCCTTATTCAATGTCCTAAGGTGCTGGGTGAAAAGTTGAGACAAGGCATTACTAAACAAGTGAGAGAGAAGCAAATAATTTGCAAAAAAAGTCAGCTAGCAGGGAGTGTGCAGGAAGTGTCAGATGCAGACTCGGGACGCCTCCTGCCCCCCACCACAAGGCCTTTGCTGCATGCATTCATGCCGCAGACCACAGCCTTCTTCCCACCCCCCTGCCCTCAGGCTTGCACAGCCCATGCCACGGCGCATAACTAAGGATGCATTGAAACTATATATATAAAATTTGTATTTGCTAAAAGTATCTGTGCTGTGGCTATGTGTACATGTTGCTACATACGTATATTTATAAAAATCAATATACAGACACACAACATAATGCACACACTTCTAGAGCTGTTGCACTTAAGTGACAAGGTACTTGGGGATGCTCAGCTAACGAGGTTGCGTCACTGATTGTATACCAATTTCTGTATAACTCTTCTTAATGTGGACCCTCTTCGGCAGAGCAGCTGCCAGGGGGTGCAACTCCCCAAAAGCCCAGCTTGTGCAGGCAGATAAAGCGCTCCCCCACCACTGGCAGCCCCCCCTACATAGACCAGCAGGCACCCATTAAAACTCACCCCACAGCAGGCATCCAGCCCCATAGTGCAGCCCAGGCAGAGACTCCCCTCTGCCACCTTCCTCCCCTCCCAAAGAGGGGATGCCTCCAGCCCTGGGGCCTGCAGTCAAGCAGCTATCTTCAAAACTGAGATGACAGAAGAGCAAAATGGTGCTGGCAGCACTGCTTCACCAGTTGTCCTCTTTTCTTCCTCAGTTCCCTGCTTGGAGATCCAAGAACTGCGTACCTCACAGCCCTCCTACACAGCAGGAAACGTTATTTGGCCTGTTTGCAAAGTCCCCATCACCAGAAATCTGGGTTGCACACTGCTTCTACATGGTTTATTGTCAGAGCTAGTTTATGACTTCTGTAATGATAAATAGCCTATGGCTACAGGAAAAATGCATCCAAAGGGACACACCGGAGGTGCCTTTGAACTATATAGACTTCCAACAAGCCTCTTTGAACAGGATGATTTTCCTGAGTGAGGCAATGTGTCGTGTTAAAGAAGATAAGTTGTGGACACTGACTGCAGCTTACATGGGAGTTCCTGTAACTGAACAACAAAGAAAACATCATTCAAATCCAGATTCAATACTTCAGAGTCCAGCACCTCTACTCAATCAGGCTTACATACATGTGCTACAAAACTTCTCCAAGCTCGCTTTAATGCAGTTAATGAGGGCATAAGGAACAGTGATTTCATTATGCCCATAAGGGATCCTGGCTGCATGCACCCTTGGACAGTTAGCTTGAAAATCAGTTCTTCACTGAAAAAGACATTTTCATCCAGAAGCTGGATTAGCAACCTGTATTTCTTTATAGGTTCTAGAAATATGTACCTCACTATCTACTCAAACTTTTATTTTTCTTCTTCATACAGGGCAGTTCTGAGATGGCTACTAAAAGGACTTCTGGTCTTTCCTGTGAAGTAGGCAGATGGCATTGACCTGGCAAAGGACAAGAAATGGGCACTATAGATTTCTGGTCAGGTTATGAAGCAAACTATTTGGAAACAGCTTCTATGCTTATACATCACATAGAATACTGAACTTTGAAGAGTTAAAAATCTCTTCGAGCCCAAGAGATGTGCCTCTTTAAAATTCCTACTTCATCTTCTAGTGCCTCACAAAAATAAAAACATAATTCTCCTCCGTGTCTTTTCAGCTATTCCCTGTAGTTGCCAGGAGGTGGAAACATAGCTACACCAACCTACAGGAGCAGCATCCTGTTGATGTGTAATTGTACAGCATGCTGCCTGCTGTAGAGTAGTGCTAAAAATATCTGCAGTCTGAACTGTCTCAGTGGAGCCCAAAACATAGCATCATACAATGCTCTTCCTGAGCCCCTCTGCCTCCCCCTTCCACTAGCTAGTGAGACATCTATACTGCTTGTTACTGCTTCTCAGCTTCAAGGATGCCCTTTAAGCAGCTGGTTCTGTCAGATGTGGCATACACATTTATTTCAACAATAATTTAAAAACAGGCTGCCTTTGATGGAAAGGCTCACAAAGCAGCAGCAATTGCAGCCCTTCAGAGCTGATAAACAATCAGATACCTGGCAAAGTGATGAGGAGATAAACTACCACTTCTCTTATTTATTTATAAGATACGTGTCTGCTTTGACATTCAAAAACATTACACACATGCCCAAGTATGAAAAACGTGGCAGAGGTCAGAAGAGCCCATCAGGCAAGCTTTAGTAACCACAGAAAGTTCCCAAACATACCAACAGATACAGATGTAACCATCTTCTCTTTGTCGTTTGGCACCAAATTTTAAGCCCTAAGAGAGAACCCCATACACAAAAGGCAAATTGACATAAGTACTTGCAAAAGGGGAGAGGGACACAACACTGTTAAAATATTATAGAAAAAAAAATACACTTTCAAAACATCCCACAGTTAGGGTAAAACGTTGTCTGGTTTTGGTTTCTATTTGCAGAACAGTGAGTTTGACACTGACTTCATTTCTGTTTCCTGTGCATGCCCCTACTCGAGAGTTGAATAAGGGCCTCAAGCTTTCTCAGAGCAAATTGAAGAGCACAGAGGATTGACTAGAAATATGTCACAAGATGTTTCAGAGTAGAGGAGAATCCAGAAAATCCTTCTTTGCATAGGCAACTGTAGCAGAAAGCGAAAACATCCCTGTATGGGAGACAAGTCCCAGGAAGTACAGTTGGAAAGAAACCATCTCTTCATTTCAAACAGCATGACACTGAGAAGTCTGTTGCCTGAATAAAGGCAAAATGGAAGAACTGACATTAGATGTGAGAGAATTTCAATTCTAGGACTAGAAAATGCATGAAGAAATTATTCTTCTCTGGCTAGGATGCAGATGGGGTTAACAGGCAAAGTGAATAATCCCAATGAACCAATACCAGGAAGTCCAGAAATCAGTCTCCCAAACCTTGAAGTGTGCCACGAAACACAACGTGAATCCCAGACTTCCATCATGTGCAATGAAATGAAGTTGTTCTTACAGCATCTCAGTAATATTATCTTGTTTAAGCAAAGCAGCTCAGGCTTCACAGTGTCTTCACGGTATGAGCCCTTGGGTGGAAATAAAGAGGAACACATACATACACCAAAAAAAAAAAAAAAAAAAAAAATTACTGGTGTTCGGGAGCAAAATGCACCAATCCAAATTAATAAAACATAAGCTTGTTCAAGAAGTGACTAATGCACGACCACATCTCAGGTTATATTAAGGACTCATCTGGCCCAGAAGAGAGACTTTCACATATGTAAATCAACTGCCTGAGCTCAGGCTCAGTATTTAATTTGCAGGATACCTTATGTCCCATTAGCACACAACTGCATATTCCCAAAAGGTCATACAGGAGGCATCTGAAGTCCATAAAACAATAGCCCTGTGCTCATTCAGTGCACTCTGTTTTGGCACAACCAGGAATTCGACACTGAGCCAGGTGACTTCTGTGGATGTTGGCCTGAATCCAGTCCAGCTGCACCTTCTGCAAAATTGCTCAAAACCAAAACTGATGCAAGTGAGTTGGGATCATTTCACCTTCCTGCCTGAGGAGTTATAGTCTACTAACCTCTATGGAATTATTACAATGGGAAAGAAGGAGTCATTAGATATAAAGACCATGACAGAAATCCACCTGAGATCTGTGATTTTATAAAATTAATCATAAGCTCTATCTTCAGAAAAAAAAAAAAAAAAAAAGATAGATATCTTCTTACCTTTGGCATACACAATTATCCAGGATAACATGATGTGGTGGGTTAGCCCTTGGCTTGGGG
>NW_010115036.1:9035-9268 GCF_000699245.1 Pterocles gutturalis | reverse complement strand
TGCCTCCCAGTGTGGACCAGTCTTGCTTCCCGGTGTGGACCCTTCCTGCCTCCCAGTGTGGACCCATCCTGCTTCCCGGGGCATGGGGGCACACCCGGCTTGTCGCTCGCCTTCGGTGTCCGTGCAGAGCCTGTCCCTGCCGAGCCCTGGAAGGAGTCACCGCCACCAGGTCCGGTTTGCTTACCTGCTCTTCTTTCCTTCCCCAGGAGACAGTCGGCGAGCCCTTCTTCCTG
>NW_010115036.1:7076-8875 GCF_000699245.1 Pterocles gutturalis | reverse complement strand
GGGGTCTGGCGGATGCGTGCCCCGGGCGGGTGGTTTGGTACCCATGCAGGTGTGATAGCCACGTGAATTTTACACCTGCACGGGCTCCTGGCCGCTGCCTGAGCACCCGACTGCAGACCCAGGCTCACAGTGACTCTGTGTTTTCATGCCCGTCCCGAGTTTATTGTTCCCGGCATAAGAACATCGTCACCGGCAGTGGGAAGGTGCTGGCTGCAAACCTGAGCCCGGGGCGGGGGCTCTGCCCAGGCTGTTAGGGGAGCGGTGCTGAGAAGCTGTTCTGCCAAATGCCCCTGGGAGCAGGGCGGGCGAGGGCTGTGCACCTGAAGGGCTCGGCTCCCTCCAGTGCCTGGTGCAGAATTCAGCAGATGCCTGGGTCACATCCTGCCTTCAATCACCTGGCATAGATCTGGAGCAGCTTCGCTGGAGTCGGTGGGTTACCCCAGCTGTGCATCCCCGTAATGCGGAGCAGGTTCAGGCTCCACGTCCTCTGCAGATTCCTGTTACCAATTGACCTGTAAATTTACACCGCAGACCAAGAGGGGTTAGCAGCAGGGCGCAAAGCATCAGCTTTCTGGGCAGAAATGGTGACTTCATAAGTCAGAGCAGGGGAAGCGCAGCTGCTTCCTACTTCGTTTGCAAGAGGAGAAACAAAAGTGAAGAGGGTATGCTGGAGGAAGGGGAGTAATGCAGGGTTAGTGCTCACTCACCAGCAATCACCAGCGTTGCTGGTAACTGACCTTCTGCTTTAAAAAACACCTGCACAGTCTACAACGTGAAAAAACGTCCTCATTTCATGGTGTGGAAAAAACGGGACTCATCTGTGCATTCACATTGTTCTCGTAGCCAAGGGTGCTGACTCGGGGTCCTGATGCGTGGCAGCAGTGTTAGCAAAGGAACCTCCAGGCTGTGGAAATCCCAGCTGTGACGCTCCCGTGTGCCAGGCGTCCGTCTGATTGGCAGCTGTGCTTTTGCACAGGCGATGCTCCGAGCATCCGCAGCGTCCCGCTCCCGGGCTGCCTTCACTCTCATTGCCCTGTGGCTTTCCGCTGCAGCTGGGGCAGGACCTGGGCATCCCCAGGGTCCGAGCCGGTGCCGTGGCAGCCTGCAGCCCCTCGCAGCTCTTGTCCCGCTGTTCAGGACGTTCTCCAGCAGGTTATCGGGTGGTGCTGGTGGCTCCAGCGCTGCAGCAGACCCAGCCTGCACCCTGCTGAAAGCCAGTTTGAACGAAGGAGCTCGGCCCCTTGCGTCAGGGAGAGGCTGAGTGATGAGCCTTGGCCGTCTGTTCGTCACCGGCTGGAGCTGAGGAGCTGAGGACGTGGCTGGTGGTGGGGACTGACCTTCCCCTGCCCTGCAGTGGTCTCTGCTGTCAGGGCTCAGGCAGCCGAGAAGGGAGGTTGCAGCATCGCTCTGTCTCCTGCTGGCTCCATCAGCAAACGGGCACTCAGCCTCCCAGGGCTGTAAATCCACACCCTTCACGTGCGGTGCAGCCTGGGGAACCGCGTTTGTCCAGGGGATCTCCAGCAGCGCAGGGCCAGCGTGCACCGGGAAGGACCGTGCGGGTGCAGCAGCCTCTGCGCATCCCAGGAGCCCGCGGGGCTGGGCAGGTCCCCCCCCATCACCCCCAACCTCCTCTGCCCGCAGAACCTCAACGTCTCCTTCCAAGGCTGCGGGATGGACTCGCTGAGCGTCAGGGCCATGGACACGGACACGCTCAGCCAGGTGAAGGAGAAGATTCTGGAGGCCTTCTGCAAGAACGTCCCCTACTCCCAGTGGCCCAGGGTGGAGGCAGTGGACCCCGG
>NW_010115036.1:5338-6989 GCF_000699245.1 Pterocles gutturalis | reverse complement strand
AGGGAGGGGGTGACGCCATGCTGGCGAGGGGGTGGGCGTCGGGTGGCCTTTTCCTGAGGATACTCTTCAGGAGTGAGTGATGGGAGGAGATCCCGGTGGGCAGGAGGGAGCCGAGTACCTGGAGAGAAGCTTTGGGAAAGCCCAGGATGAGTAGAGGGATGCTTGGGCTTGCAGCCTTTAAAGCCGATGGCCTGAATCCCAGAACGGGAGCCCTGTGAAGCAGCCCTGAGCCTTCACGTGCCGGGTCAATAGGCTAGAGCCTCGTGGTGCTGCACAGGGTGGGTCCCGCGCGGCTCTTGGGGAGCGGGGAAGGGGAGGTGTGCTCCTCCTGCCTCTCCGAGCAGAGCCTTCGGCCCCTCTCCCAGCTCCACCCGGGAGCTCCGGTCGGGAAATCCCCGCTCGGGGACTAACCCTGGAGGCCATGGCCAAGCATCTGCTCTGGTTTCCCACGGCCAGTCCCCTGCGCGTGCCTCCTCCGGCCGGTGCCTCACCCTCCCTCCTGTGCCTGCAGAGTGGTTCGCCACCAGCACCGACAGCTACATCCTGCGGGACCTGGACGACACCTCGGTGGTGGAGGACGGCAGGAAGAAGCTCAACACGTTGGCGCATTACAAGGTAAACCTGCCGGTGCCGCAGGAAAGCTTTGCCTCCTCGGAGCCCGCCTGGCCCCGGGGGCGAGCGGCGGTTCCCCCCAAACCAGGATTGTCAGGAACAGGCAGGGAGGTTGCCATAGCTCCGGGAGAGCTTCTGGGGAATAGACATCTGCCCTGGCGAGAAGCTCGTTAATATTGCAACACACTGAAACTAATTAAACACTCTTCATGCAAAACAAGTTCTTACTGACAACAGAAAGAGGAGGGAGAAAAGCTCCAATTCCCAGCGGCCACCGGCCCAGCTGATGAGGACCACTCTGCTCTTGATCCGTGCTCCTGCTGGAATCGCTGGCACGAGCGTCGCTGCCTGCCCTCAGAGCAGGGGCCAGGGATGCCATCGAGGAGCAGAGGCCAAAAGCGTGGGGAAATGTGGCAGATCAAATTGTTTTCTTGACCGTTTTTTGCTTTTAAAATTAAATGAAACCAGAAGTTCTTCCATGATTTCCATATTCGCTGGTGTGCCTGGGAGCGCAATCCTCACTGCTCTGTAACAGCACATGCAAAATCAAAAACGCAGCTGAGTGCTTATTAATATTATTTGTGTAACAGCCGTGCCGCGGAGCCCTGCTGCTGGCACAGTGCCCCGCTGCATCGAGAGCCGGAGCCGCGGCACAGAGGTGGTACCAGCCCTGCGGCTCCGGGATGCAGCCAGGCTCCTTCTCCCCTTCCAGGGAAAGGCAAAACAGCATCTGCACAGCGTAACGCTCCTTCCCCTCCGAATTACAGGGCGTCAACATCCAAAAATGTATCTTGGATGCATGTCTTTGCCTGATTCTGGTTGGATTTGAGAACCTCGCTATCTTGCGTTTGCATTCAGAAGACCCTTTCCGTGCAGGGCGGTGCCGTTACTGCCAGTTCCCAAGCTGGGGAGCAGGGAAGGGCAGGGTGGGGATGTTTGTGGCAGAGCAGTGATTGCACCAGCATCCCCCAGCTCCCCCCAGCTCCCCGGGGCCCTTCTCAGCTCCACGGGAGGTGCCGTTTGAGCCCCCCTCATCAGC
>NW_010115036.1:4992-5274 GCF_000699245.1 Pterocles gutturalis | reverse complement strand
GCGCAGAGGTACTGTCCGGCCCCTCCTCCCCTGTTGCTGGTGACCGGGCAGAAACCCTTGTGTTTGTCGGGAGGGTCTCTAGCCAGGGATGCTGAGAGCCAGCTGGTGTGGCGTTAGCCTGCGCAGGGCTCTGCTGCAAACCCCCTTTGCCTCTGCTGCGGCATACATTTGGGGCAGAGATACCGGGGAGCTGCAGGAGATGCACCTCCCTCCCTTCCGTGGGTTCCCCTGTGTGACAGCCAAGTGTGGCGGGGGGGGGGCCCCCCCCGGGCACCGCGGGGC
>NW_010115036.1:0-4497 GCF_000699245.1 Pterocles gutturalis | reverse complement strand
AAGAGGGAGGCAGGGAGCGGGGAGCATGGAGCAGGGATGCAGGGAGCAGGGAGCAAGGGTGTGGGGAGCCAGGAGCAGGGATGCAGGGAGCAGGGATGCGGGGAGCTGAGAGCAGGGATGCAGGGCGCAGGGATGCAGGGAGCCAGGAGCAGGGATGCAGGGAGCCGGGAGCAGGGATTCAGGGAGCCAGGAGCAGGGCTGCTGCAGGACCTGGGCAGAGCGGGCATGCTGGCACGCAGGCAGCTGGGATTGTAACGGCCTCGGCACGAGGACACCGCTGTCAGGGCTGCTGGTGGGAACGCTCGGTTTTGGGGTTCTGGGGGAAAGCAAAGCGCCTCCTGATGCGGGGGCCTCTGTGGAAGTGGTCTGCGGTCTGGGTCTCCCAACTAAGCCCCCGTGTTTCTCTCTCTTGTGCTTCACAGTGAAGGATTTGGACACTGAAAAGTATTTCCACTTGGTGAGTACCCCGCTCCCGGCTGCGTGGTGGGGGCTGGGGTCTGCTCTCCCCTCCTGCCCTCCCCGGGGAGCGCTGCCAGGGAGTGGAGCTGTCACTCCAGGACGCCTGCTCCTGCGTATTTCCACGTTTCACCGTTATGGTGGCTGCGCATTAGCAGACAACAGAAGCCCCTGCTCTCATCCCCGCAGACGGGTGCCAAATGAGCCATTTTGTCCCCGGCAGCAGCCGGTCCCTGCGGCACAGGGCAGACTGGGGGCCGGGGTGTCCTCTGCTGCCAGGCTGGCTGTCGGGAGATGTCCCCCCAGAAGGCTGCAGCCTGGAAAGCGCCAGGAGAAAAGCGGTGACCAGTCGGGCTGCACGCAGCCGTCCCGTGTCTCTCCTGCGCTGGAGTCTCTGGGTCCTGTTTTACCAGTGCCTGTGATGAAAGAGGAGAAAATCTTCTCAGCCTCGCTGATATTAACTTGATTCATCTCTGTAGGCTGGCACGTCAGATGTGATGAACAAGCTGGATCAGGGCTCATTAGTTTTCTTCTGAGAGGCTCAAAGAGGCACAGAAAGGTTATCTGTAGACAAGCTTTAGTGCTGTGCGACATAATAAACCATCACCAGGATGGCAAAGCAATTGTTGTGCCTGATCCAGCTGTGGGCGGTCGCAGCACGGCGCAGTGCCGCCGGTAGCACCCTGCACAGCCTCGGTCACGTCACCCACCGGGAGCTGCTGGCGCACTGCCCGCTTCCCAGGGCCGGGGAGATTTATGAGTTCCTGCTTGTGCGCCACGCTGGAGGGATGAAGTGCTAAATGTTGCTAAAAGCTGTTGTGAAAAAAAGTGTTATGGACAACAACAGTATTTTATAGCCTGATTACTTTTTTCTCTGCTGAAGTTTCCATGCTCCAGTAGAGGACAAACACGATGCACGCACGCACGTGCACGCACCCAGTACACGCAGAGAAGGGACGGGAAACCGAATGCGCACACGTGAAACAGAGCCAAGATGGACTCAGATGGCCTGCTCGGTCATTGTGGAGCCGTAATTAACTGACCTGACCAGTGGAGTATTTATTTTTGGTTTTAAAAAGGCCAGGGTGGGAATACTGGCTGATCGTTCTTGCACTTTTTCCAAATCTGAGAAAAGCTGTTTTCCGTGGAAGCCTCGTGCGTTGCTCCTGGGAGCCTGAACTGCAGCCACACAGGAGTGCTGCACCGAGGCCGGGAAGGCGAGCAGACTGACGTGCAAAGTGAGATTGATCGTTTCATTTTCTTCGTCTAGCTCGAGAGAGGCAATAAAGAGCGCAAGAGAAACAAATGTCAGAAACCTGAATATTCTAAATCACTTTTTTAAAGCCGTATAAGGATGCACGTATAACACAGTAACTGCTTTTAAATCGAGTTTTATATGCAGTTGAAATTCTGTACTTAAAGGAAAATTCAGTGTGACGCTTCCAGAGAGGAGCGCTCTGAGCGTGTGTTTTGTATCACACCAGGTTCTCCCGACCGATGAGTCCGTGGAACATAAGAAGTCCCACAGACAGAGCCATAGGAAGAAGGTCCTCCCGGAGATCTACCTGACCAGGCTGCTCTCCACCAAGGTAGGAGATGGGTCCGTGGCAGGCGGGGTGGTGGTTTGAGGTCTCTGGAGCAGCCGGCTGCAGGGGAGGAGTGCTGCGGAGCCGGGCGCTCCCCGGGGCGTGGGACTCTTCTGTCCTGGAGCGTGTTGAGCGAGGCTGCCGGGCACCGCCGGCTCCTTGGGCTCCAGCTCACCCTCGGAGCAGCCGCGCTGCTGTGTGAAGCCGCACACCATCTCCCCAGGCGGGTCTGGGGTCTGTGCACATAGAAGGGACGCTGGGATGCTGACAGCCTCAGGGGCCGGGATGCGCAGTTCAGACCCGGACCCCAGCGAGAGATCCTGCTGGGAAAGGAGATGGAGATGCTCAGCTCTGGGAGCAGGGGGAATGTCTGTGCGATCTTAATTCAGATTTGAACTTCCCCATTCTCTGCGAGTGCTCAGCTCCAGCAGTTGGGCTCCCAGCCCATCTTTAATCCCAGCATGATGCCTCACTGGAGCAGAGATCACAGGAATGGCCAGCAGTCTCCAGGCTTCTTTGTATTTACTGTGCAGAACAATCACAGATGTGAGATCCTCGCAGTAAGAAAGAAAAATCTCAATGCCAAAAGAAATTAAACCCAAATGCAAGCTAATTATATCGCTATGCACAAACAAACCTTTCCCTCCCTGCTTCGGCATCCTCTTTCTCTTCAGATTTATCCAACTGGCAGCAAAGGGTTTCCCCTTGTGCGCAGCAGCCGCAGCCCCTCACTCTCTCACTCTGTCTCCTGGGCTCGGGTGCTGCTGCTGCTTTCCCTGCATCCATCGTTGCTTGTCCCACAGGGCACGCTGCAGAAATTCCTGGATGACTTGTTCAAAGCCATTCTCAGCATCCGGGATGATAAACCGCCTGTGGCCGTGAAGTATTTCTTTGACTTCCTAGAGGAGCAAGCAGAGAAAAGAGGGATCACAGACCCTGACACTATGCACATCTGGAAGACCAACAGGTTTGGAAGAGGAAATCTCTTCTTTCTTTCCTTCCTCCCATCTCTCAGAGCAGCAGCTGCAAAGCCGTGGTGTCCTGGACTGGTCGTTAGGTTGCTAAAAGTGGAAGAGGGACTTGGAAAACAGGAGTGGTGGCAGGGGGGGGGCGAAAGAGGAGGCCAGGCACAGGCTTGGAGAGCTTTGAACCAGCACGGAGCTCAGGGGAGCGGCGAGCGTGGGCAGATAGGGGCGGAAGGAACTGGCACACATACGGGAACTACGGGAGAAACAGAAGAGGGACGGGATGACAGGAGACAGCAGTGGTGTCAGCTCCAAGCACTGGACATCTGAGACAGTCCAAAATCATGTCAGGTCTTAAAACATCACAGAGATTTCAAAATCTGCATATTTGGCTCCTTCTCATTTGCTTTCTGGGTTTTCAGCCCTTCGGGGCACTTTTCCCAGTTTATCTCTGTAACCAAGCTGAGGCTCTGGGGTGTCCCCAGGACGCCGGGAGCTGGTGCTGTGACAGTGGCTGGTGGCTCCGCAGCACGGGGACCAGCTGGAGCCAAGCTGGGGGACGTGGGGAGCAGTGGGAATGGTGGGGCAGCAAAGCGAAGGGGGAGATGGAGCAGGGGAGAGACCAGCAGCTGTAACTGGGGAGAGCGGGGGGTCAGAGGGAGCGTCGAGGAGAGGCTCAGTGCTTCAGCAGGGACAGCCACTGTTTCCAGCCCAGAATGGGAAAGTTAAAAACAAATTTGGCTGAGATCGCAGGCATGCAGGCACAGCCACTGAGCTGCACATTTGCCTGCCCTTCATTACCTTTAATTGCCACTAGAGCAAAGGTTTGCAGCAGCTTTCACTGCTCGGCTGCTGCGGAGGGTGGTGGGAAGGGCGAGCGATACACCGAAACCGTGTTGTGGCCAAATGAGCGGTGAAAGAACTGGAGGAGAAAAATGATGAGAGAGCAGAAAAAACAGACACATGAAATGCATTTCACGGGGCCAGGCTCACCATCAGAACCAGATGACGGTTGCTGTTGGGGAAGAAGGAAAAGGAGCTGACACCATTGCTACAGCAATCAGCAGGCAGGGAAGCCTGATCTGACTGCCCCGTGCGGCAAACCTGCCCAGGAGCTGCTGGCGGAGCAGGGTGCACGCTCGCCCGGGCGAGGCTGCACGTGGAGTCTCTCCCGCGCCGCGTGCTTCAGCCCGGAGAGGAGTCCTTTGGGGTGGAGGGTGTGCCTGCCCCGAGCTGGGCAGGGGGCTGCACGCCACCAGGATGTGATTAAATAGCAGAACCTGCTGCCTCATTTCTTTTCCTCTCTGCTATTCGCTTTCTATCGTCATCCCTCTTGCATTTCCTCCCCTCTCCCTCTGGGGTACCACAACTCACCGGGTGTGTGTTCCTGGCTCCCTTCCCTCGCAGCCTACCTCTGAGGTTTTGGGTCAACATCCTGAAGAACCCGCAGTTTGTCTTCGACATCGACAAGACCGACCACATCGACGCCT
>NW_010115035.1:22600-125739 GCF_000699245.1 Pterocles gutturalis | reverse complement strand
GGGGGAGGAGGGCGGAGAGGAGACAATCAGAAGTAGTTTTACTTTTGTTAAACTGACCTCAAAGACTGTCACCACCGCTACCCCCCTCAGGAGCAGGCAACTCATTAACTTCCTACTGAACCATTTTGATCCAAAACCTTTTAATTGTTTTGATGCTTCTTTGAGAATTCTCTCAGAAAACTCTAATACATCATGGGATCTGAAAGTTTATGCTTCATTAATTGGTACGAGACATTTTAAGGGTTACTGAGGTTAAATGCGATCCAAGCATTTGAACACTCCTGGTACCTGGCTTCACTGAAGCTACACATCCCAAAGTGCAGGAGAGAAAAGCAGGAGGCTGGTGCAGACCACTGCAAGGAATAGGAAGTCCTCCTCTGCAGAGATGCTCAAACTCTCTCAACTCAAATCCCCAGCTCTGGACATTTCAGTCCTAGTCCATGAGCCAAGATGACATTGATCATACAGAGTATAAAAATCTCAAATTCAGGAGCTGCTTTATTATAAAATTCCCTTCTGCCTCCCTCCTCTTTTGTCAGTGAAATAGTTTGACTGCATTAGTGATGTAATTGACAAAGTCGGGCAAATTGTCACAGAAGTCATCACAAATGCCCCTGGCTATGGGACAAGCTGTAGAAAATGTGAATTAAGTGTTATTGCACCTTATTCAAATGCCTTGAGATGAAGGACTGTGAAGTGCCCTGCCCAAACAAAAAACTAGTTAAAATAAGAGTGGACTTTCATGATAACAGCAAACAGCCAAATCAGATAGCTCTCAACAAAGATGTTAGAGAAAGGATGAAGAGACCTGAAGCATGTGGTGCAGCTACAAACACCAGATGGAAAAGTGCAATACAAGGAGACAGAACATGCAAAAACTGTAAGTTCAATTAAAAGGAGAAATCAATGGGTGGCTAACAAAGTATAATCTGTAAACTTTAAATCCATTTAATACTTTTCTTAGCCCAAATTCTTACTCTAACCCAACTCTCTCACTTCCACATAAGCTGCCCTGGGACACAGAAGAGTCTGAAAACGAGGAACATGGATTCTCTGGTGTGTAACCCTAGAGTTCATCCCGCAGCTTTTCTCTCCAGGGAAGCATTCATTCCTCTCCTCTACAGCTTTATTCACTGATTGGTTCCATATAAACAAACAAACAACCTGAAAAAACCCACAACCAACCACAAACCACAAAACTCAAACAAACACACCCCCCCCACCAAATGGTCAGACCGCACTAGCCGTGATATTTTTACCCCTATCAAATTTGGTTGAAATTGGGCAATGAGTTCACAAGTTATTATGCAGAACTGACAGGTGTGCGCACACACATGAACTTAACAAGCTCATTTTCTCAATTACACTGGCTAACAATAATAATAATAATAAAGAAAAAAGTCCAAACAACAGCCACTAGAATTCAGCTTTTCTACTCCCAGCCAAACCCCCTTATCACTAGACTACAATATCATAACATTTTTTTCTTGAGTTGATTACTTTTATCTGACATACTAGTTAGGAGCTCTCCCCCTCTGCCACTATTATTTTCGTTTCTGGTTTTACACAAGTTTTGGGAGACAGATAGTGTCAAACAGGAGGGAGAAGATTGAGGGAACTCAAAAGGGAGGACAAAAAGAGAAATATCTTCTATACACCAAACTCTACCGGAAAGGTTGAACACAGGATAAATATCAACTGGATCAAAGGCTCCAAAACTCAGACTGTGGAGGGTCTGGCCACACCAAGCGTGACAGAAAACCAACTACTCCCCCACAGGACTTGTTGCAGGAAGAGAAGCAAAATATCCATTCATGTTCTGCTTCAGCTTAAAGAGTTTGCTAAAAGACAGTAGGGAGCTATTCGTCTCAAATACTTGTATAAAATATATGCATACCAAGGGATCTAACGTATGTCTTTATATAAAGGATTTAGATTCACAAGGAAGCAGTTTGACTGAATGGAAAAGCACACACCAACACGCCACCACAAGCCTGATAAAGAATAATGTCACACTAAAGAAAAGACAGGCAACACACAGGCAAATGAAAGACCTCATTGCCCTGGTTTTCTAGGATTGGTCTTTTAGCATATATGCAATAAAGCCAGGACCCTGTGGCAGCTAGAAATGTACCTTCTGGTAAACATTGCTTTGAAAGAGAAGGGCAGGAAGGGTTAAGGAGCACATGTGCATAAATGCATGATTGCTTTCCAGGGAGCAGGAGTCCAGGGGTGTTCACTCATGCTCTTTTAGCTGAAGATAAGAAAATTAAAGCAATCTATTGGATTGCCTTAATAAAAAAAGGAAAATAAATTAAAAAGCACATGCCATTTTAACTAAACCCATTATTTATATTGCTAGGTGTAGGAGACGTGATCAGCCAACTAGAAATAATCCAGCTGTTTGGAACCAAATGACAAAATGCTCATCCCATTTCTTTCTCTGTCTACTACATAATAAAAAGGAAAAAAAAAAAAAGGAAGGAAAAAAAAATACCTCTAGTTCTGAAGAGTTTTGTACTAATCCTACCATTCTACTGAAGCTGCAATAGTTTATTTTTTGCCTGTAAGTGAAGGAAAGATAACCCTTGCTGACAGGATGTGAGTGCAGGACAAAGAATGACAAAAATAAACTAGACTAAGATTTTAAAACTCTTCCATCCCTCATGTTTATCATACTTCAATCTGGCTCCCAACCGTATCACCAACCTTGCTGAATTCACAGCTACACACAACCTGTCTCTTCTCGTTTGATCACCAAAGCTGCTGGTCAGTCCCCTGCACCCACCCTGTGCATTTTTCCTGAGGTACTGAAGTCCCATCGTGGTCCCTAATGCTCACTTCATCATCCCAAGAATTCCTCAAAAAGAAACATCCAGAATCTTAAAACATCGCACAACTGTAGCAGAAGCAGAGTTCTGAAGGTACAAAGGACTTTGACTCTACTGTTTATCTTCTAAAGTGCTTGCTGCTCTCCCACAATGCTTTATAAGTACCTACAACACATGGAGGCACTTTCTATTTGAAAAAATTCAATTACTGACTTCCTTATGATTCTTGTTTATGAATAACAGCCAATCTTCCCCCTCTAGTTATCAATTAGCACCTCCAGTAAAAAAGAAGGAAAAGCACTTACCAGCTGTATTGTGACTTTGGTCAGGGCTTTAATGCAGTTTCTTACATTATAAAAGGTCATATGGAGTGAATATCCTATTGTACCTAGAGTGAAAGTTAACTGCTATTCATCATGATTCTAGGAATCTAAACAGCACGACTACACAAGAAAACAATGTTGCTTGAAAGGTAGTAGGAAACAACATTTTCCACCCATTTTTCACTTTTGCCTCCTTTTTGATGAAAACAGAAAATACAATGATATTTTGCAACATCATGCTGTTTTCAACACTCTTTTATATCCAAAAAGAAATCTCTATACAATTGAAATACTTAATTTCATTTTGTTGTAATGAAACGACCTGAAAAAATGATTTGCACATTTAAATCCACAATTAGTGTCTTCCACTTGCATATTTTTAGTTAAAAATATTTAAAATAAAAATATTTTATTCAACATTAAGACTAATCCTTTTTTTCTATGAGATTTTAGAAATACCAGAAGTAAAAAAGAATGAACAAACAAACCACACAAATATCTCGAGCTGAAACTTCACTGAAATCAATAATACTTGCCATAAATCGATCTGGCACCAGTACATTTAATGTATTCCTCGTAATTTATATGGTTCAAAGCATTCTTATGCACAAACATAAACAAACATATAGTACTACTCTCTGTCTCAAAAAGATTATTTTTTTTTTTAGAGTAAAGCTTCAGAGAAACAGCTTCTGGTTCTTTCGATATCTACCATTCAAGCATCTCATGTTTATAACATTCCCTCTCCAGTTACTGAGACTCCATATACCCAGCCTGAAAACAGACAAAACAACCATCACATAACATTTGTAAAGCTCAACACAAATAATAACTTGCATTTGTTGGTGTATTTTCTCCTGACTTATTTTACAAACGAGGACATCTGTGACATTTTATAGTTGGGGAAGCAGATTCAGAGATGTAACAACTCAGAAAAGAATGAGCAAAGGCTGTATGCAATCCAGGCCTTTTGTTCCTCTTCTCTTCTTTTACCATGAGGAAGCACTCCTGTTTTAAGGTCTTTGTTAGAAGTGTCAGTGTATTCACAAAATATTAGTCATCTCTTTACAGTACTTTCTTTTTTTTTTTTTTTTTCTAAGCTAGACTAGCACCTAGTCTGTTTTCAAAGAGCAAAAGTGAAAGTGATATGTTCAAAGAAGATTTACATACAACTGGAGAAGCCTCAGTGGACTTTTGTCCAATATCTCTACAGACTGGAGGACTGAAAAGAATGAGCATGGCTTAAACCAAATAAATATTTTTCAGGGTATAGAAGAGGAAAAAGGGGACATCAGCATTGTCTGGCATCATCTCACTTGATAAAGTGGCACAGAGACTCTGAGCAGCTGCAGAGCTCTTCTGTATAGATCAGGGCAGGGTTGGAGATGGCCTCACAATTTTGGCTTCTCAGACTTTGCTGGGGGTTTTAAGCTCTTCAAATCAAACTAGTTGTGCAACAGTGATAAAGCATCCTGATGAATCATTTGCACATAATTTGGCTAAGTATTTAATGTAAAAAAGAATTGCTAAAAACTTCTAGAAATCCAAAAATCTTTTCCCATTATTTGTTGAAGTAATTTAGAGTCTAGAGGTTTTTCAGGCATCTCTGCTTTCTCCCAGCAGGCCACAGAGAAAATTCTCTCCATAAATATCGGATCTTTTGCCTTCTGATCAGTGACTAAAAAGTCCTCTCCTTCCCCCACTGTCCTGCCATACTTATTTGCATTGTCACAAGCTGATAACCAGAAGTGAAGTAACAGAAATGCTTGATTTGATGACCCTCCCCTCCAAACAAAGACACACATTATTCTCTGATCACCGGCTTCTGAAATGAACGCTCTTTGACTTGCAGTTTTGCACTTCCAAATTATTAAAAAATGTTAATTATGCTGCTGATTAAAATGTTGTTGAGGTTATCCTAGGAATTAGATTTTTATTTTCATGCTATACAAAGAGTTTTTGCAGGATCTGTTAAACTAATGTGGGAGGTGTTGACCACTTCAGAATAACATGTTCCTGTTTTTCAGGATGCTAACTTCAGATATGACAGAGAGGAGAATCTTACAGAAAAAAAAAAATAGAATAAAACATAAATGGATGGAGTATTTATACTTTGGGCTTCATCCAACATTTATTAGAGTCGATGGAAAAGTGTCCTTAATCCTGGAGGAACTTGCATTTAGCCTTAGAGAGACTCAAATAGGAACTATTGTTCTTTCTTTAAATATGTTTCTGACATCCTATCCTCATATTTCCCCACCCCATCTAAGAAAATTGATGACAGCTGATGCATTAGACCATATCTTTGAAAATTAAGGTACAACAGGGTCCACAGCTCACACGAGAAGAGCTTTAGGTCCTCAGAAAAAAGAATCAGACTTGCCAAATGGTTGTATATTCAGCACAACCAATTCCCATCCACTAAGTGCACATTGTTGACTTGTGAAGGACTTCCAAGTGAAGAACAAGATGCTACCACAAAGATTTCTCCGAAATCATTGTCAACCTCTAACACAGAGTTTCGTAGTTACATATGATCCCTTAGGTTCAGACAACTCTGTTGAATTCTGAATGTCATTGGACATTAGTATCAGAAAAACTGAGCTCCTTTGAGTATTTCCTAAGGGCCAGAAACTGAAGCTAACACAATTGTCAGTTTCTACATTTTTTTCTACAACTTAAAAAATGACCAGAAAACACCCCCACCCCTCAAAAATAACCCCACAAACAAACAAACAAAAAACACAAACAAAAACCCTACCTTTCCACACAAGAAATGCGTGAGAAAACAAGGAAATCCATCTAGCTTTTCATAGGTTTTCACAGTGTGTAGTTCCCAGAATCCCTTTGTCCACATAGTTAACTAAACTGTAAATAAGACTCAGGTCTCTCTCTTGTTCTTATAATGAGGGAGATATGGCGCAGGGATGTCCAGGTCCACGCTGCACCAACCAGAGAAATCAAATACTCGGAAAGTACTCAGTCGACTCTTTCTTTCATTCTCAAAGTGACAAGGTAAAGCAAAGTAAAATCTCAGCAGTCTCTAGCTTTATAAATTATTTTGCAAAAGTTAAAACATTTCAGTTGTGGTTTGAGGCCAGGAATGATTTGTGTCTTCTTAACACTACATATCAATCTATGCAGGTTCACTAGTTTAAGTCTCTCGATAAAAGTGAAGGCCAGAACACTCTTCACAGAGAGCTGCTGTAACTGCCTTGTGTACAAAATTGGCTCATAGGACTAAACATTGGCAAAAAGCCTAAAACAATACTTGTCCAAGGATGAAATCTATTAAGCATGAAAGAATTATAGGTGAGAGCAAAGCAAGGATCAGTGATGCAGTGTGGGCTTCTTTCAGATGAATATATATGGAGGTTACATGACAGCTGAAAAGCTCTCATATTGCAGAGAACGTGAAGAATAGCAGTAATGAAACACTTTAAAGAAAATGTTTACTCAAGGGCATCCAGAATTGCTTAAATGATCAAAATAAACAGGTGAAGTCAGATTCTTCTCATGTCTTTCTCAAAGTTATTCTCATATCCCACAGGAAAACCCATTCACCCTCAAGCATTTTAAAAAAAGACAAAACAATACCACACTGCTGGGAGAAGTGGAAAGTTTAAAGAATTTTTTTAATTAATTCTTGATCAATGCAGTGATGGTCTACCAGAAGGTGATGTCTCTATAGAAATAGAAAAAAAAAATTCTTCCTTCAAGTTACCCCAGTATAACACTAATAAACACTTAGAAGCATCAAAGAAACACAAGTATAAAAGAAAATTACACAGTGAAGATAATTCTCCATCCAATTTCTGCTGTGCTTTATAAGAGTTTGGGAAATAAAATTACAAAAGTCACTTAACCTCAGCCTCAGGACTGTGGATCACTTCTGTCAGTGGATCAAGCTGTTTACGTGCATGCTTGAAAATGGACACTTTTACCCATCCTCTCTGGCACTGCAAGCAACGGGCTGTGTACTTGTAGCTCAGAACAAAAGTCTACTTTCTAATCCTAGCCCGTTAGAATTGGGGGTGGAGAGTGGTGTGAGAAGCTAATTGAAACGAAACCTGAACAAACTTGTGAGACGTATGTAAATTAATCAGAAAGGCTGATGTTTAATTTACACTCAGTGAATATTCACTTGACACTTGTGAGATATTCCCAGTGCAATCAGCAGACAAGTTGTCATTCTTCTTTCAACCTAAACTTTGAGATCATCCTATCTACAGTTGTTTGGATACAATAAAGTTGATGAACTCTTCCATAAGACTGGCGGCATGTTACTTTCACAGATTTAAAAAAACAAACAAACAAACAAAAAGTAAGATAACAAATGGTCTTAAAAATTGTCAAAATTAATATTGTGATTTCTGGTGTAGAAGACTCAAGGATAAGCTCAACAATGCAATATAAACTGTCAATATAAACCAGACCCAGGTACAACAACATTTTATAACAAAGACTAAAACCAGGGACAACAGCTGTATGTGCTGCTTTATTTGCACAATTTAAATTACTAACATCAATAACTAATTTCTAATCCAGATACCATGACGTTGAGGAAAATACAACTGCCAGAAATGTAGCACAAATTAAAAGTCTACATGTACTGGGGGTCTATGTACTGCAGAAGGCTAATGAAGATTCACTTCTTGTAAAAGGCTGCTACTGAAATCAGCATTTTCTTGTGACTCAGTATCTTGCAAATCTGGTTAATATTGAATGAGGCAGGCTAGTTCATCTTATCTGGTCTATAAAGGAGAGAGAAAAGGTTAAGCCAGATGCCTATCAACTTGCTTGCTGATTCGTGGCATGCCTTGGATAACTTCCTGCAAACATGCTTTCCCAAATATGGAGAAACTATTTTTCTTTGCAAAATTATATACATCCATTGAATGCTCAAAATGCCCCTTGCATAATGACTTTAGTGCTGGCTACCTGACCATTCTATCAACATGATGAGAAGTTTTAACAGTAAAACCACTAAATAAATCAAGCTGACATGTTGCCCTGCTTCTGTACTGATTTAAAACTGATGCTGTCATACATCACTGAATTAAAAAAAAAAAAAATCCAAACAAAAAACAATACAGTCTTACATCAGTCAAATATTGTGACACAAACTGGAACAAGTCATAGAATTGAAAGCTAACATCAATCATGAGGACTTTCATTCTGGCCATTGTAAATAGAAAGAAAAGAAAAAGAAATCGTATGATTTCTCTCAAAACCCAATTGTCATAATATGAACTTTTATTTCCTGACTTTTAAAATTGGTTTTAATCATAATCCTCACTTAAAGAGAGGATATCTATATTCCCAATACAATATGTGTTGGTTGTTTACTTACGTCTCTAAAATAATAATAATAAAATATAATAATACAAACACAGAACAATATAACTAAATTTAATTTTATATATACACCTATAGAGTGTATATACATATAAAGCACCTCCACAACTGAACCCCTGATTTATTGACATTTTGTTGTCTTTAGAACAATTCTAGAACTTAGCTGTTCTCCAAAATAGTTTTGCCTACTTCTAGTCAGTCGTATAACATAACAGCTATTGCACAGCAATAAATAAATAATATGTAAAATGAGGAAGATAAAGAGGCTATGCTCATACTTTGCAGGAAGACTCAAGAGTTTGAAAAGATTCAAGCAGATTTTTTGCCTGAGGATCTATCACACAGCTCTGGAAAGGATTTGTCAAGCTTTACCTCAAAATTGGCCTAAGGACATAACAGCTTCACTGAATCCATACATTAAAAAAATCATCCAGTCATATTATTTAGTCAATTGAGAATAAAGGAGAACAAATGTTCATGAAATTAAGAGATTGTTCTTTAACCTGAGATATGGCCAGATTCATCACAGGTAGTCATTATATCTAATAACCTCCTAATAATGCCAATTTGTAAATTGTGACATATAACTAGAAACACACGTAAAGAGGAAGCACGAAAATCCAGAGACATGAGTGTTTGTTCACATCGTTGTGGTACAACTACGCAACAGAGATGATAACAGAGGGCAGCAGTGCTAGGAGGGCTTAAATGACAAAAGCAATAAGCATGAAGCTTTCCAGAAGTATGAACACATTTGTCATGGAAGAAGGCTGGGGATATTATTAAACAGAAGGGTGAAAAAGGAGACTTACAGAAAGTGCTGGTGTTTACAGCAGGCTGAACACAGCAGGGGAAACCAAATCAGTCACTTAAAATGAGAGAAGTAGGGATTAAGTTATCAGAAAGTTTGATAGATGTATCAGTGGGGCTTTGATCAAACATGAATTGAAAGTCGGCAATAAAGAGACAGATTTTGGCATCCCTGCTGGTTAAATAGTACTCGGATGTGAAAGTAACTCATTGTAGCCAATGACGCTACACAAATAATATATATATATATCTGACTAATGTTAAGGGACTCTGTGCTTAAGGACAGTCTGACCCTGTGTGCAGCCTGAATTCCTTCACTGGAGCGTCCCAGTAAAGCATCTACAACAAGGCGATGTAAAGAGAATTAAGACCTCTTCTCCCCAGTTCTGTCTTCACCCTTCTGTCTCTCCCATCTCTGAAAAGAGAGCACAGGTCCATCAGGCGGCTAGAACTGGCTTCAGACAACTGCAGCACTGCACTACTGGCAATGTTTGTTGGGTACTCTGCTGGGTCCCCGCTCTTCACCCAGGGAAAATCGGGTGCAAAGGATGTTTTTCCAAGTTAAAGTATATATACCTGCTTACTTAGTCTTTGGAGGTTCCTGCTTCACTCCTAGATTAGGAGATCAACCAAAGTAAGATGTAGCTTGATGTGTGCACATACATAAGGAAAACAGTTTTTAATTTAGAGCTAGAGAAACACGTTTGTGGTGTCAAACTAGATGCCTGTTCTACAGGCATCATAAACAGATGCTTTTGTCTCTCAGCAACAGCACTGTGTCTTGGCTCCCTTTTCACTGTAAATCCATATTAGTTTATCCTACGAATTCCTACTCGTGGAGCCCTACCCACAGCTGCCAGCAGTGAACTCCCAAAGGTACACAGAGGCTCCCATCTCAGCATTCATCTCTGTTCTTATGTGCAGTGTAATCATGCCAGGGTGATTCGTGGGCCTTAAAGGATAAGCTTTGATGTGTTAATGCTATAATATGTATGCGAGCGAGTTCAGAAACACGTACCATGCAAAATTCTTCTTAAATATCCGTGCTAGCAGGAACAGGGACAGAGTATATGCGCTTTCATTTGTGCAATGAGTAGGCCTAGCTTCTTTTCAATGTTTTTGCATCCCAGTTTCATCATTTTTTATCCTCACAATTTTTGAGATTTTTTTTTGTCAATCATAAAAAAAAAAAAAAAACCAACCTGTTCCCTCTCTGCCTGCCAGGAAAACGTATTTTCATCCTTATTTGAGCAAAATATTATTTTTCTTTATGAACATCAGCAAAGAAAAAAAAAAAAAAAAAGAAAATCCTACAAATCATCCTAGACTTACAGACTCATCTCATGGACTCATTGCACTGAAATCATTGAAGGTCACCAGAGGATTAATATGGATGGATTAAAATATGTAATAGTAATGTAAAAATGGATGGAAACACTGTAGAGCTGGGCAGGGAGAGGGAGGCAAAGGATGAAGCTTTTAATTATTTTTCAGTTTGAGAAAAAAAGGAGTGCTGGTCATGATGCATAACAATGTTATTTTTAGAAAGGAGATAAAATTGGTTTGTTTTAGGAATTTAAACTGATTATATTAAATGAATTTATGAGTATGTACAGTGCACACACCTTTTAGCCTGGTTTAAGGAAGCGGTGTGCATGTGATTGTATGTTTTTGGGGGTGGGCTAGGGGAAGGGGTGAGTATCAGCCCTTCCCCATCTCTTCTTTGGGATTTGTTGGACAGTTTTACAAGCACGTGGTAAAGTTACAGATCTCAAAATAACACCTTTCTGAAAGGGCTGCAAAAATGGCCAAAGCCACACAAATGCCCTTGGTGGCCTTGCAGAGGGAAATGCCACCATGCAAGTTCAGCCTTCATCAGGGATCAAGGAATTCACACTGAAGCTGACCTTTCCACCATGCAAGTTCAGCCTTCATCAGGGACCAAGGAATTCACACTGGAGCTGACCTTCGAGATCCAAATTCAGACAAAATCAGCTGATCCTTGGCTCATTCTATTCCTGGTGTCAGTTGCTCGAGCCAGGATTTTTCTGGTGAAATAAATGTGTTGGACTAAATTTCAACAGACCTATTGCCTTTCAGCCAGAAAAGTGGGCCGTAAGCACTAGCTGATATGACATCACCTCAAAATTGCATCCAATGCCTCTCATTCAGAGAGGGATTAATGGGTGACGAAGTGAACACCTTACTGGATTTTTGTCCACTTCTATTTTTTTTTCATACTAATATTAGGAAGTGACTGTAAGATTTTGAATTAATCATATTTTTCTGAAAAGGTATGACATATCATTGACTTCTGAAATAAAACCAAGACTCCTTTAATCCAAGTACTTATTTTTTAAGTACCCCATTATCTGTGAAAATAACAATTCTTCAAAACCCTTATTTGCAGAGTACATTTTAATTCCTAAAACTCTTCAGATTATCTACATTTCTTTCTCTGTAACCATAGAGCAGGCTTGCAATATAACAACTGTGCTGAGATGCCCCAGCCTAGACGAGGGTGCTGCTGAATCACAGTGAGAATGAATCTCTGCCACATCATGGACAAGAGGCAGGTGGAGAAAATTGAGATCATCAACCATGATCCCATAAAAAGAGCAACAAAATTGGGAACAGAGTCAGTGTCTGCAAGACAAGACAGTCCCTCAGCTGCCCATGATAAATTCGAGTTTCATGGTTGCTGATGTCAGAGGGTCCAGGCAGAGCAGAGGAAAAACAACCTGTTTGGGCATATAGGAAAGGCACATCAGGGCATCAGCTACAGGAAAAGGCTGAAGAATGTTTCCTTCTGTATGGAAAACAAGTTCCATGATAAGAAGGATTTGTCTGTTATCAGCATGTCTGTTGCTGATATTTGTACCTGTTTGCCAAAATATAAATATCTTACATTAAGACATCTTTGCCAGCCTCTCAGCCTCAGATGTCCAGATCTCCTTGTCTCTATGACAAGGTCATAAAAAAAAATTCCTCTGCCATAACTGCCTGCTTAGAGAATATCTCTCTTTTTTTCAGCCCCCTGTTCCAGCTCTCTTAAGAGGGATAGCATTACATTTAGTACTGGACACCACTGAGTGTAAATGTACAATGTCTATATTCGTATCAGAGGTAGTCATCCCAGTCTCCCCCTTAACTGAATTATATACTGTGGAGTTTAGTGCATAATCTGAGCAACTAATACATTACTCTTATTTTTACATCTATTTTCTTACTGGTTCCCAGAAGGCCATCTGCTTTCCAGATTGTGGGTTTGTTTTAGTTTGTGAATTGCTTTTTTTCCCTTGATAATGAGACACCAATCTATATTTGTGTGACTTCTTGGTTAGATTATTGACATTTTCCTCTGCTTGTCTAGTTTTAATTATGTAACCAAGCCACATTCAAGCTTTCACTCATTCCAAATTTGCCTGTTGCCACATTTCCCCCATTTTGCATGCATTGTACAGATTTCTATTAAACACTCCATTGATTTTAAAATCCTTACTTTAACATTTAAGTTTATGTGTATGCTTGGTGGGATTCAGCAGAATTATAAAATCAGGAATTTATCCTTTTTTTTTTAATTATTTCCCCCTGTCTTCATTTCAGTCCAGAGTCATTTGTAGTTAAATCTAAATCCCTTTTATTTTTATACCTAACCTTCAGAAATCATCCTCAAAATCTATTAAGTAAATCAAGTCCAGATTAAGTGTGAAATTAGTTTTCTTTCAAATACAGATTCTCATACACCAAACTTGTAGAAATGTAAGTTTTCCCAATAAAATCAATGGAGGTGCTTGAGTTCTCTATTGAAACAGGTGCCCAAAAACCTGCACCACCCCACAGAGGACAGTTGTAAATCACCATGTTTATTACATTCAAGTTGACTGCCAAGTTCTTTTGCATTTCCACAAAGCAGACTTCACGCATGTACAAACATGGGACATCATATTCTGTGTCCCACAACACACCCAGTCTTTCTCCATGATGTCTGAGGCATCAAATATGCAGAACAGGTGAGATGCCAATACTGGCTACAAAAACCCCCGCCCTGAAGAGCTCTTCTAGGCAGCACAGTCCTCCGATGCCAATACTGGCTACAAAAACCCCCGCTCTGAAGAGCTCTTCTAGGCAGCAGTCCTCTGTCACAGCTTTAAATGGTGGTGTTTGGCTTTCTGCACATTACATGACCCACAAATTTACCATTTATTTTCCCCTCTCAGCACCTGAGGGCAATGCTTGGATTTCCACAGGTTGGCAGAGAAGAAACGTGGACGTTACTCTGAGTGCGTTCAGCATGTACTCTCTGTTGGCTGGGATAGCGCCCCAGGTCTTCAGGGGTAAAACTGTATTGGTGATGTGTCCAAAGGAGGTTAAAAACAGGAGACTGATTAGGAGTATGCACAATTATTTCCTGTACCTTGCTAGTGCCAATGACCAGCATCGCACTGGGGTCATTGGTGTGATGTAAGAAGTAAAATCAATTTCAAGATTTCAAGATAAGCAGGAAGTATATACACATTGGAAATGAATCTCAGAAGAAAACAATTTGTTATGCAGAAGAAATATCCAAAATGTATCACAACTAAGAAGAAACACTTAGAAAGACCAGCTGTCTCAAGAATCACAGTGTGAAGGTGAAAACAGGATAAGGAAAAAGTAACGAAAATATTGAGAGACAGTTTCCATCTTAATAATAAAGACTGCGGACATTTGCTTAAAATTGGTATCAGACACATGGGAGGCAAAATATCACAAAGATCACGAATAATGTGTGAAAAAGCTTATTCTAAAATGTATAAAGCATAGGTGTGGAAGGGGGAGGAGAGGAATGAAAACACAAGGGAGCAATTCTATAAACTCTCAGGTCCAAGTCAGAATAGATTTCAGTGAGACTCAAAACCTACCAAATTAGGAGCACCATGGAAAGAAGAGACCCAAGAGATGCTACTTCTCCAAGGATAAATATATCCCATAATACTGTACTGTTGCCATGAGGAGGGATGAACAATCTTGTAATAAATCGGGCAATTTTTAAGCCAATTTAAGACCCCTGTTAGAGTCATGGCTCGGTATATTGCAGCATCAAACCTGTAAGCACACAGTTCTGAAGAGTTCCATGTCAAAAAGTAAAACGTAACAGGTGATAGAATTGAGCGTGACAAAGAGAATTGGCTGTTTTGACATAAAACGTATGTGAATAATCTATTATCAAACAGCCATCACATACCATCACTTACCTACTAAAATTGCATGACTGAAAAGGTGTTTACTCTTGGTGAAAAAATAAAAAACAGATGAGGAAGGGACAAGAGGGAGTAAGAAAGTGAATTATAATTTTTGTGTAATAAAAAAATGAAAACCCTGATTTTGTTTCTAGATCTCTAAAACAAACCAAAAAAAACCCCACCAAAAAAAAAACCCAAAAGAAAGAAACCAAAAAGCAATAACTGCCTTCATTAAAAAATATAGTCAACAAATTAATTTCAGTGTTTCAAAGCAAAGTAAAATGAAAAGTTCTATTTGGAAAAAGTTCAAAAGAAACTTTTCAACTGCTAAATATCAAATTTTTTTTCAGAACAAAATACTTTTGCCAAAGATGCCATGAATTAATCAGTTATTCTTCTAAAACATGTATTAAAAAGAAAGTTTTAGAAAACAGAATATTTGACCCCTAAATTTTGTCCATAACAGCAGACAGCCTGATGTCTATGTTTAGGTCTATATACAAACACTGACTTGAAGTAGTCTACTAGGCAACCTAATATAAATGAAATTGTATTTTTCATGCATTTCAGAGGCAGAGAAGGAAGGGATACATTCAAACTGAGGCACAGACCAGCAATACTCAAGTTATTGTCAGAGTAATGAAGTTATGTACTGTCAAGTTGTAGGCAGCATAGAGAAAGGGAAGGCAAAAATCCTGGAGGTTTTCTGTCATCTCACTTGCTGAATGAAAAAGTCTTTCGTAAGAGGTGGTAATTAGAAATGATGGGTTTAGACATAAATTTTATTTCACTAAATAGAATTCTGAATTAAAAAAATAATTTTACCTTAAAAAACCTTGTCACCGACAACAGAATCCTAAATGAAAAATCTTGTCTCCTTCGTTACTAAGAAAAAAAAGCACTTTCAATTTACAAAGATTGGAGTGAAAACTCAAAAAATGAAACACAAAATCAAAAAGTATGTAATTCTCCCAGGAAAAGAAGCATTTTTCATTCAACTCATGAGAGCATTCCAACACTAAAGGAACTATGAAATTAACATACTGTTACATGTCACATCAATGACTGAAAAATTCAGTAAAAGACCTTGTTCCTACAGATTGTATTTTCAAGGCAAAAAAGCCACAGCAAAACTTATTTCTAGTGTTACCATGAAGGGTTTTAAGGTATGTGACTGACTAGTAGTACCCAGATAAGAATTAGGCCAGCTCTGAAGAACTGGGTGGGTTGTTTTTTTTTTTTCCTTTCAGGGTCTTTTCTGTTCTTTTTATTTTTAATAGACAATACTGTATTCCAATTTATAAAGTAGTATTTCAGAAAGACAGAACCTTGTGTGGATTTCTCCAAAACACATCTCAAGAGACCCTGAAGATCACTGCCATTAAAAAGTATTCTCTGGGTTCCCACCAGCGCTGCCTGCCAACCCATGACATCCTGCAGTTATAAACTAAAAGTAGCCTTAGGAATATAATTCCTTAAAGTTTGGACACCAAGGAGGCGAAATAGAGATGGAGTGGTCACTGGTCGCCTCAGTCAGTGGCTTGCTTGATGGACAGGCATTAAATCCTACAGGACTTGTTGCCATGCAAAAACCTACTAATGATACCAAAAGCAGGGTAGCGTCTTAGATAACTGCAAGAAGCCCACCACCACCACAGCAGCTCAGTTACCAGCGCTCCATACACACTCATCTGCAGAGCAGAAATGACACTGGCTTTGGAAAGTACATTAGGATTTCCCCATACACAAGCCCACAAACACATTCTTCCCCTCTTGTCCCAGAAATATTGCAGAAGACTTTAAGATTTCTGTTCAGCAAAGCATATAAACACACCTCTAAATAAAAGCAGAAAGACAATTCCTTGCAGTGACTGAGGTGACTAAGAGACTTCTGAGCTTTTCCAGTTAAGGCATGAAGCTATCAGCTGTTGGCAGATGAATGGATGGGTACCACTGTATGAAGATTTGGTTTGGTATTTTTTTAACCTAGTTTGTTGGAAAGGCAATGTATCTATTAAATGTCTCATCATTAGCCTGTGTATCTTCTGCCTCTGATGGTGAAATTATGGGATGGACATATTCCTCCCACAAAACTTCAAAAATTCATAAGCTAATAATATACTCAGCAAACGATCACGGTATCCAGATTTGCATTCAGTAAAAATCTGATGCTCATGGCTACAAAAAGTTCCAAAAGCCATAAGATAGATTTATTAGGGACAGCTTCATTATCTAATTACTACACCCAATAATTGTACATCATCAATAGTCAGGAACAATTGAATTTTCTTGTGTGTTTTTTTTTTTTTTTCCCCACCCTTAGTCAGGAACAATTGAATTTTCTTGTGTGGTTTTTTTTTTCCCCACCCCGATATCTCTGGCACTGCCAAAACCTATGGAGTGCATTCAAAAGCTTATTTATTTATGCATATGGCTTGAATATCTCAAGGCTAGATGCATAAATTTTTAAGAGCTGACATGCTCTTCAGGGAAAAAAGTTCCCCATCTGAATTATTCTATTCACTCTGCAGCTATCCACTGCTACCTCTTGTTTATCTGCTCATTACTGTGACTGAAAATGAGTTTGTCAGGAGAAATATAATTTAAAGAATGAGAACATGAACATAGAGGGCATCTCGATAACTCAGCAAATACACAGTCTTTTTAAAAAAACCCAGAGATAAACCTTTTTCTCCTAGCATTCTTTTAAAAAGGAACATTTTTCAAAGCTTTTGTGGAAAAAATATGAATAATTTTTACACAAATTCACTGGAAGCTGTTTTGCCTTGCCATACATGGGCTTTGCCTTCCACAAAGGGAAAAAAATTTAAAAAAAAAATTATCAGAATAATCACTTCTGAAGAGGCTCAGTATTTTATAATTTTAACCTGTTCCAACCCTGAGGTGCGGGTCAAATAATTTACTTGGAATAATGTCTAAGTCTCATCACAAACTCCAACCAATCAAAACCTTTGCGAACGTCCATTGATCTCAGTGTGCATGTGTGCGGTGAGGAAAGGGGAATGATATAGCAGATCATGCTCTGAACAAATTTTCCTACCCAAAGTAACACTTGAAGGGTTTTTATCATTTTGTGATATAGTTTATCCTCCTCTCATAACAAAATGGCTCTAGCAAACCAATCCATAGAGAGCTGGCAGCAGGTGTCACCAGCCACCTGCAGTCCTGGCACCCCCTGTAGGAAAGGGACTACGCACCAAAATGCGTGCGAGCAGCTAGCAGTGTCAGGAGCTACTCCCATCAGCAGAAGGGAGAAGTGCTCTCATCTTATGACAAAAGTTTTGTCTAAAGCAGCAACACATCTCTCCTCAGCTGAAGTCCATCAGCTTGAATCAACTTATTTTCTCCAGGACATGCCAAGGAACAAGTGCTGCACCCTGTGCTCCAGCAGAGCTCTACCACCCCACTGGACAGCTCCGACTCCTTGCCTCTGCTCTTCCAGCTTCAGGACCAACAACAGTAGCAAGTGTTGAAATAAGACAGAAGGAGAAAAATGCTTTCCTGCATTGCCAGGATAAACTAAGCCCTAAATTGTGCTGAACTGCACCCAGAAGATGGAAGTGCATTTAATCTGTTCATTGCACCCAGCTCCATTAAGCGAAGTAATAATTTCCTTCCTCAGCTGAAATTTGCAAGCGGTCTTCAGGTAAGATCCCAAAAATCACCTCTCCTCAATTTACTGACCAACAAATTGGGAAATGAGACACTGTCTTGCTCTTGGCTTGCATTATGCTTCTGCTGTTATGTATATTATGGCAGCACAGTCCCTGTCCAGATCAGGTTGTCCGTTTGTCAAAACAAGGAGGTCCTCATGCAAGGTGCTCTGCAAGTATACTGCTTGTTTGCATTCCACCTATCTTACAGCAGTCCCTGGATGCCTGCATTTATTCCAATGACGCCTTCATTTTTCCATGTAAATTTAGTTACCATATTGTTAACTGGCCTACGTGCATCAGCAGCATATGCCTGCTGACATACGCCTTTGGCTGTCAGCTCAGGCAAATGATGGCCTTTCTAGCTGATTTAATACCCTTTCCAAGAGACCTAAGCCACCTATATCCACTTTTATCACAACAGGAGAGGTACAGGTGGCTACTATGGAAGAATATATGTGATGCAACTTAAAAGTTTGCAGTGACTTGCATACCTGAAACTGTTTGAGGTAAGACCTGTTCTTGGGACAGATAATCCCAAATTCTCACCTCTAAACCAAGTGGTCTAAGAAGTTATACTGGCTGAGATGAATTCATGTTTAAACCTGGATGGTAACTTCTACTTTCCCAAGTTCACAAACCCAGAGGAGAATAGTTCCACAAAAGGCTGGTGGACCTGTCCGTGTCAGCCTGAGTTGAATTTAAGCACATGAATTCTGTCTGGGTCTTTTTGGCCTTTGTGTTTGTCTTTCTACATTTCTGCTGCCAATTTCACACCTGATCAGACAAATCAACAGACATTTTTTGTTGCAAGGTAAGGCAAGTCAATAAACAGACAAGTTAAGAGGAAAATATGTCCTAAATGACACCTCCTTTTCCTCTGGCTTCATTGTCCTGAGGCACTCCCGTCAGCTCCCTAATCATGCTGTGACTGTGATGTTGCTCATCTCACAAATAGACTGTAAAATCCTTTAGGTTAGGACCTTCCTTTCCATCGCTTCATAAAAACATCAGCCAGACCAGCAGCACTACATAAATACCATAAAATAATGATGATAATGGATGATAGTAATGATTAAAAATTCATATCCCCTCTAGACACAAGATCAGGAGATATTCACAGCTTCCCAATTTGACTCAGAAGGGACGAGAAGAAGATGCAGCAATACAGAAAAGCCAGGCAGAGAGCCATGATTGGGGAAAATGCAACAACAACAACAAAAAGAAAAACAAAGAGGAGTTCAAGGAATCCCTGGAGAGCTCCAGCTTTTGAAGTCCCTTGCATGCACTCACAGTAAGGTGCCCATGACAGCTGCTGCCGTGTGTTTGATACCCTCCCGGCTCCAGTTCTGTCATTCACCAAGTTATCCTGTCAGCAGCTGGCACAGAAACAGAGCGTGTGTTACCCCAGGTCCCATCTTCGTTCCTCAGAAAGTCAAAACCTATTCATAGATCAGAGCTGCTTCAAATGTCAGTAAGAAGAAACAGACACACTGTCAAGTAGTATTCTGGGCTTTTCCCCTTGCTTTGCTGATGCTGTAAGAATTGGGCAAATATTTCCAGATTAAAAATATTTTTAGTTAAGAAAATGAAGAAAAAAATCAACTTAAAAGTGCACATTCTGCAACTTGCAGATATTAAGTGAATTATTTTGTTTTTACTAAGTTGTTCAGGTTTCAAAAAGGAAAAAAAATCTGTAGAAGTGAAAAATTACACTAGAAGATTTTGTAAACCTCTTTATGCCTTGTCTACATTGCTAGACTAAGTGGCTGTTTACAGATACAGAATTATATTTGCACTCTAAGTAGTCTTCTCACATCTCACTGGTTAGCTTCTATTTCATGCAGGCAAGTGGTCAGATTTTTCTGACTTATTATGGTTATTCTGTTCAGATGTGCTCCTCTTCCCTTCTGCCTTTAAAAGTCAAACAGTGATCCCAGCAGGAAGCGTGAGAGATTGTTGGAGTGGTTTTTTTTGTTTGTTTGTTTTTGTTTTGGTGTGGTTTTCTCACTCAAACCAGGAATTGTCCTGTGAGTCAGAAATGCCTTCTGGAAGGCAGATGTAAGTTCATGCACCTGGGAGACAGACAGGATGTGTATCCTCTTTTCCATCAATCAATGATATTCTGAGGTATCAGCCACTAACACTGGCACTTTCCTGTAAACGGTTTGCTGGTGTATAAATACTCATAATAATTGAGATTTTATTTTTATTGTTTTCATATCAAACCTATTTCAAATTTAGCAGTCACACATCTCCAGAAATTCTTATTTTAAGGGAACAATTGCATTTCCAATGCAATTAGAATACCAAAGTTAGAGATTGAGGAGTTACAAACAAAATCCAAGCAGCCTAATTCCCACTGCAAGTTCTGAAAAATATCCTCTCTAAACCCAAGACATTTTCATTGCATTAAAAATGTTAGTAAACCTCTAGTATTTTAAGACGTTGGTTTGTAGGTTATTAAGAAATATGCCTACATATATAAGCAGCCCCAGTAGTATAAATCAAGTGTAACACTAACCAAACTGGGAACTTATACTCAGCAGTATTTCACTGAACACACAAGAAAGGACAATTTCCAGGCAAAACAAATAATTTCTGTACATGTTTTTCTGTGTATATCTGAGGAATCATCAGGTTAATAAAAAACCAACAGAGTGTCTACTGGGTTTATGTCCCCATAAAAAATATGTTTCAGAGTCTAATTTCTTTTGTTATGGCAAAAGCAGTTGTTATTAAACAATTGCAATTTGATTTTATGCTTTCAAAAGGAGTACTTATGTGCAAAGCTAGTGTGCTGCAGAACTCTTGTTAGCTTTACTGAAGCGTGCATGCATAATATGTAGCTGCTGGAAGAGAAACAGAACTGCTAAACTAAACAGGTGGGAAAGAGCTGGAAAGAGGCAAGGGAGGGAGAAAAAGATTAGTGTCTTTAAATGTTGTCAAAGCTATATTGAAAGTCTGTACATATATATAAAAATATGTGATGCCCTTGGCTGTACCAAAGTTTTGTGTTGCTTAAGGCGGATTTAAGAAATATAAAATTTTCAGTAAAAAAATCCACCTGCTCCTCTTAGTAGAAACCAAGTTCTGATATTCCACCCTGTGCTGCTGTTATTTCATCACGGTGTCACAGACATCATCCAGGAAATTTGCCAAAGAAGATCTTTTTTATCTGCTGGACCCTTTCTTTTCTTCCACACTTCCTTATTCACCCTCTTTTTCCTCCCAGGATTCCAATTTCTAACTCCCAACCAGGGCACAGACTCACGTGAAGGAAATGTTCATGACAGACAGGATACCATTCTTCCTAGCCACAACTTTACTTACTTTTATATTTTTGTCTCATTTCTTTTTATATTCTGATATGTTTTCATACAAACATATCAAACTCTTATAAGCTCTTGAAGCTGTACACCGTGCTTCCCTAACATGTACTTTGGCAATCAGTCCATGCTGCACTAGAGCTATTGATCTACTGATCTTGTCCTTTTCTGTACTGCTCTTTCCACCTCTTTTCTTTTCTGGATTGGGAAGGAAACAGCAGCAGACTGGGCACCAGGGGAGCTCACAGATCATTATAACCTTGAGAAAAGGCAGATTCTCCCCCAGAAAGAGAGGAGCAGAGAGCTGATATAATCACTGGGATGGCAGCATCACAGTCATGAGAAGTCATTAACAGACAATTATAAAAAGTATTTTACCCAGTCTTCTTGAGACTAGGGCACTCACTAGAGACAGGCAGACATGAACACGAGGCTGCTGAGAAACAGCAGGTTATAGGTTATTCTGGAATGGACTTCTCTTTTCCCATTAAAATTGTTCTCCTTTACGTAAACACATTCTAAAATTTTAATTGGAATGGGGGAAAAAAAACAAGTCTTCCCTTTCTAAGCTGGGTGATTTTCTTGCTTCAAGAAGTTCATTTACCATCAGCTTCCTTCATGAACTCCTAGGGAGAATGAGATTAATTTTCCCTCCTAACTGGCTGTGGTTGGAAAAGTTTGGTCACTGAAGGATCTTTTACATTTGTTTTAAGCTCTAACCTTTCATGTTTTGTAAGATTTACAGATACCAGGCATTAGCACAATAGCTCTACTTTTTTTTTTTTTTTTTTTTTTTTTTTTGAGGGGGATGCTGAAGAGCAAGGAAAAAACAAGTATCACAAAACTGAAAAGGTAGAAGAAGAGTCACAGAAATTTCTTCTGAAGCTGGGAAATAAGGTACGATTGTGGCATTCAGAAAGCTCAATCTGCTTAACTGATCAGAAAAAAAAAGAGTGAGAAGTGACTTGGTTTAAATATGTAAGTATCTTCACAGAGAGGAAGTATGGTGCATAAAGAATACTTTAATCTTTGGTGGAAGGCATGACCAGAGCCTGGAAAATGAAATCAGATAAGTAATAGTGAGAAATGTGCTACATGCATGCTTGACAGGGAGACTGACTAAGAAACTCTTGAGGGAAAGTGTAGTGCCTTCATCACCTCTTCAAAGACATGATTCGATGTCTTTCCTTAACCAAATCTTACTTTATGCTCTGAAATTGTCTGTTACAAGGAGAACTGGTTGGAATTTAATGTCCTGTGATATAAGAGCCCAGAAATATACATCTCAGTCCCGTCTAGCCTAGAGAAATCTGGGACTCATTTCAAAGTGGAGTAAACTAAACATTGGAAAATACAATTTCATCCTGCATTATCAATCCTGTAGATTGGGACAGCTGACATGGTGAAGATCAGTTCCATTGCTCAAGGCCTTGGCAGTGCAAGAACATGGCTGAAAACACAGCAATTTTACAAGTGTATATCACTTTCCTTTTCTTGAGACATCAGGATATATATTCAACTAAGGTGCCATTTATTGATTTTTAAAAAATTATTCAAGGTGATATAACTAGATTACCCTCTAATGTTTTTAGTCATAAAATTACATTGAAAATTAGATGGTAAAATTTGCAAGCTATAAATATAAGGCACTACTGATTTCCATTAAAAAAAAAAAATCAGTGAGAAGTGATGCGCTTTTTCTGAATGACTATCACTTGGCCACCTACATCGTGGAGGGGAGCAACTATTTCAGAAGACACATTGAAAAAAACTATAAGGCAATCAGTTCATGAAAAAATAAGAATAGCATGCCCAGCTGAAAATGAAGTGGGAATATAGCTAGAGAGAATGGAGACACAAATTGGAGCAATCTGTTATTAAAAAATAAGTTGAGAATTTTCAAGCTGCTTTTTTTCGGCACAAAATAACAGTGACGAAGAAGAATCTAAATTATTTAGACTACCTCCAGGCTACGTATGGGGAGCACTATTTTAAAAAGCCTGGGTTTGTGCTCTGGGATTTTATTGAAAGGACAAAATAAAACCCAGTTCCCTGGCTGGTAGCTTATTAGCTGCAGCCCAGCATCTGGGCCATTACCTGGGACCTGATGATTTATTAGGGAACGCTATAAAAATGCTGGAGACCTGCCATGGGTTTATATAGTATGGAGCTACCTGCTGCACCCACATCCCTCCCACTGGGTTCCATCTACCCAAAAACTAATATTGAGCTTTGCAGTAAAAAAATGCTGGGGCTGCTGGGGATGTGACATGGAGGAGGGCAGTGTTCCAGAGGGCCAAATTAATTTCCCCAGGGATCCCCTGCTTGTAAAATCCCATAAACAAAATGTCACTTTTCATTCGCTAAGCCACTTTGATTGCTAACAGCAAACACATGCCTTACTTTGGCATAAAACTCTGCACCATCAAATTAAATAATGTTGGGTTGTTGAGGGTTTTTTTCCGCTAACAATCTGTCTCACACATTCCTTGGCTGCCTTTAAAAGTCACTTGTAAAGTTTCACACTTGCACACTGCAAACAGCAAGGCTGGAAAGCTCTGTGTCTCCAAGGACCAATAAGCTTTGAGTCATTTTGGTTCAAATGGGGTGAAGCAAGTCCGGCAACTGACAACTGCCATCTCATGGTGATTGCAGGAAATTAAAAGGAAGGTCTACAGATGATTGCTGATGGCTGAGTGGTAGTATCACGTGAAGGCCTGATACAACCACACATTATTTACACTCAAAGATATCAGGGATTCAGTAAAAGAAACTACAGGTGAAATACTGTGAGGTCAGTACCGGTATAACCACAAAACTGGATCCTAACATGTTATAATAGCAGTGTTCCTTAGTGTCAGCATCCAGCTATGTTCAAAAGTCTTTACTAAGGGCAGCTGAAAGAGTATATCAGGGGCTCAAGTTGACAAAGTCCAAATCTGCACTGGAATCCGGACTGACAGGGCACAATATAGGCACCTTGCCAGTGTGAGTTCCTACAGCAGACAACTGGTCAGGCAAATAATTCTCAAAAAAATAAAGAAGTGTTAGTGTGCAAGACACTGTTGGAAATCAGAAGTTTCTGTGAAAAGAGAAAAGGTTTTGGAGAATTTCCTCCAAGTAAAACAAAAATATTTTAAAATCCTAACAGTTTTAGAAAAACACTCAGAATAAAATATTTATACTTAGACCAACATTAATTTACATATCCTTCTGTGGGTGTTATAGGAAAAATATTTCTGGGACCTCCAGGTCCTAATTATCACAGAATGCTTTGCTCTATGAAAGGGCAAAATATTCTGGGCTCCACTGGGCTTCTTGTGGGAAGGCAACCAGCCTGGAAACACAGCATTATCTTCTGGAGCAGAAATTGGACTTTTAAACTGTTCTAGGAATAATTCTTATCTGATCAGAACCAAACTATACTGTCAGACCAACGTGGGAAACTCTGCACCTCGTCAGCCCAAACTTTGTCTCCTCCCTGTTTCCCTTGAAGAGCAGCAAGGGGGTCAATTCTGTTCTGCACAGCCTCTACCTGAGCAGCTGAGTGCCACCAAGGATTTCAGTTCAAATAAAGCTCACATCCACCCTGCTGCATCAACTACCAATTACAGGTGCTCTCTGACACACAAATCCATTCATATTATAAAAGTCATTGGCTGATACAAATCTACAGTGTCCAAAAAGACACATGTATGGTTAACTTTATGTATTTTTAGTCAGCTATTTTCCCCCATTCTCAATTAAAAAAAAAAGGCAATAATAGAAGTTGAACAGAGGTAGATGTTGGTATTATTATGTGGACACAAATTACATTGAGTGCTGTTTCCAATATCTAGCACTAATTACTCGCACCACCTTATCTAGAAATAATTAGGGAACATCCTTCTGAGAATATTAGCCTTGATTCTTCTCTTTCTTACAAAAAAATTACTCAGGCTTTACAACAGTAACTAAGCAAAAGCTTACCATCATTGCCTACAGTTTTAAAACTCCTCTACCCTGCTGGGTAAGCATAGTTTTTCAATGTAAGATATCAGCAACTGATTTCCTTGGGAATTACAGAGCATAAAACCTGAAGACAGATATATACTTAGTAGTAAGCCCAAGATTACATGTTTGTACTGATAACAGAGAAGTAATGAAAAGAAGGAAACAATTAGCTTAAACTTTGAGCATATGGAACAAGTGTGCATGTGGAGGGGGAACTCAATTACTTAGTGAAATAGCATTTTCAAAATAACAACCATTTCTTTTTCATGCCCTGATGCTTTTTCCCTGCTACTTGTTTCTTTGGTTCATTTTCAGTGCACACCTGCCAGTGGAGCAGCAGATAGAACTAGTCAACAAAGGCTTCAGGATCAGCCTAGCAAGGCAGAAAACCTGGGTCCTATCCCTGCTGCAACTGTCTGCCTCTGCAATCAACTGGTCTTCTCCAATACTGAACACAAGGGGCTGATTTTGCCAGTCTGATTTAGCTTTATCTTTAAAAAAGTGCACTTACCAAGAAAATAAACTCAGATATCTGAAACATCAGCAAAACAACCCAATCTGAAAGGGAGATCTGTCAAACCTCTGACACTGCTGACCCTTGAGGTACTTTACTTATCTTTGCACACAGCAAATACCTCTGATGCTTTTTATGCCCTTTTGTAGCATTACCAGGAATTGCCCAAGTATTTAATGTGAGGAGCCGCAAAGTTAAACATACATCTAAAAACATAAGCTGTTGTCTTCACTTCTCACTCAGCTAACTGGTCTTGGGAACCATTGCAGTCTCAGTTCTCAGATTACAATTAGCTGTTTGGGTCTGGTATGGGAGAGAGGAGATGATGTTGATGCATCTCTAGCTATTAGCCTGGCTAATTAGCTATTGGCTAGCACTGCAATGAAAAGCAGGGGACCCCCAGACCCTAACACATCCTTCACCTGTGTGAGTTTGAACCCACGCCCCCTGCATGCATGCTCTAACTACTAGCCTAAAGTATGTTTCAGTTGAAAGCTTTCTTGCTCATGCTTATCAAACTAATATTGATTTGCTTGCAACTACAAAGATGTTAATGAGCCAAAAGAGGGGTTTTTTTTGCATTAAGCTGAAGATAAAACAATATCTCAGCACTGAATTCCACTTGACTGTTTTGGAAAGGTTGGCACCAGCAAGTTACCAGTCTCAACAGTGAGCTCTGAAATCTGGGAAAACTATTTCTGGATTTCCATCCATGCTGTTTGACAACCTTCTCTCAACTATACTCATGCACATTCGCATCATCCATGCTGTTTGACAACCTTCTCTCAAGTATACTCATGCACATTCACACGTGCACATGCCAAATATATTCTATAGCCTTCCATACCACATATCATAAATCCACCAAGTTTCTTCTTTTTCTGGGAAGTCATAGATCTGCCTGTCTCAGCGCATCCTTCTCTAAGGCATATCAAAACGTGACCTCTCTCACTTTTTCAGTTCAAGGCGGTTTGTAGACACCCACCAAGCCTGTTTTCTGTGCCTGGGTTCAAACCCCCAAAAGGATTAACCATTCTTAGGTAACCTTACTGCTAAGCTCCATGTCATCTTTCATTACATCAAGGATAGAAATTTAGCAAATGTAAAAGTTATGTGGTCCTCTGGCACCTAGATTGCCCGAATCTTAGCAAAGGAAATGTAGCAGATTTGGTTAGGTCATGTTATGTGGTCCTCTGGCACCTAGATTGCCTGAATCTTAGCAAAGGAAATGTAGCAGATCTGGTTAGGTCACGAGAGCATACATGGCTTCTTCCCTTCCTAATTTTCAATTTCCCTCCAGACTGCTAAGCACAATTTCAGACCACCCTCAAAGGACATGGTAGCAAGAGAGGTCCAATAACTTCTCAGTGAGAGAAAAAGCTATATGGAATGAAATCTTTTTGTCTGGTCTTCTGCAAGTGGACAAATATGAGGGGACAAAACAAAACTAAGCTATGGATGGGGAGGAAAATTACAAACATAGGCAACCTGCAGTTTCTGGGCTATATACGTTACACCAAGATTTATTTTTAAAGTATGGGGGACCAAACTACATTTTGTTCAGCACTGTCTGTAAATCTAAATCTAAAATGTTTCATGGAAATAGAGCCAGCTGGAAGCTTTTTGAAGATGTGTTGCATTTTCACTGCTATTTGTAGAAAAGGGTTATTCAGGCAGATTTCTGACTCTGAATTTTTTTATTTCCTTCCCATACTCATTATTCATACTACATTTCTTGACATTTCAAAATGAAGAAGGGGGAGCTTTTTGTCTCAACTTTGTTTTCAAATAGTAGAGCCAAATGACAAACATAAAAGGGTAGAAACACTATGTTTTAGAGATGCTGGAACAAGCATTTTGTGTGTCTGTTTCAAACTGAACATTTCAAAAATCTTAAGTCATGACAGGAAAATTATTTGAGGACCCAAAGATTTCGAGATGGGAAAGCAATTTCCCCTCCTACTTCCAGTGAGACAACTAGGCAGAATACAGCAGCTATTTTGTACTTTTCCATTGCACTCCACCCACAACCAAACTCAAATAAATAGAACCAGCTTCAAATCTTTCCTAAACATCCATTTTTTACTATACGTCTAATGCAAAAAGTATCTGTGAAGATGATATGTTGACTTATCAACTCAAACAAAGAACAGTGGAAATGCCTTTTGCTGACATCCTCTGGTTGTCATCATACACCCAGCTTTAAACCACAGTATACTTTGCAGCTACACAGACTCTAGAAGCATGGTACCACTGACGGTCTAGATCTTTTCCTCTTCCCAGTCCCATCATGTTTCTGGTGTTGATTGCTCCCTCCTCCCAGACCCCCAAGAAGGGAAAGAAAGGCACAAAATACCACAAACATTTAAACCACAAAGTAAAAATTCAGTACCTCATCCCAGCAGACACCAGAACATAAGATTTACTGACAAACTGGCAGAAGTTTTCAGTTCTGAAAAGCTCCAGTTAAACTCAAGAGAGAGAAATTTTTTAACTGGCCTTTCTCCTGCCTGACTTCCATTTCTCAGAAAGCTTCACCTGCACTTTGAGGACTAAACCAGAGCAATTAGCTTTTAGCCCTATCTTTTATAGCTGATTGCCCTTAAGGCAACTGCAAGCATTCCCAGGTGTCAGCTTTCTGTAGTGTTTATGCAACTCCCAGAAGACAGCAAGCTAAGACACTAAAATAGAAAACTTCTTCAGCACAAATACGTAAAATGGGAGCTAAAAAGCCAACAAGACGATCATTAATCTTCTATGTATATCACATTCACTTACTGAATTATACATTATAGCATTACAAGCAGAAAAAGCTTCTTAAACGTAAGGATTAAAAAATACCTCCTCCAATTTCTTAAGCCTCACAATGACCTCTAATTGGCATTTGAAATCCTTTAGCCACCAATTAAGTTATATTTTTAAAACCCTTGAGAATGTTTTGTTTTGTTCTCTTCTCTCTCTCAACATTCATCTAAACAAGCCTATGTTTTGTTTTGTTTTATTTTTCTGAAACAGAGGTCACCATACTTTGCAGGATACAATTTTCTGTCTCCTGGAGGGGGAAAGTTTCCTTTCAAATCACTGTAGGTGAGCTCACCTATTTGTGCCAGCAGAAAATATGGCCACAGATCTGGTTCTCAGCTGATATTTGAATCTGGTGCTTTGGTTTTCAGGTCCCTCCAGTGGTGTCCCAGTGGAGGGTGGTGCTGGGATCTCCATATCTCCCCAAAGGAGGAATAGCTGAACACCCTGAACCCACACTGTGCTGCTGCTTTCACTCAGTAACCTCCAGCACAAGCAAGGATGCGTCCCTGTCTAGCTTCCACCAAAAGCAAAGCTCATATTTCCCCGTTTGAGGGACTTCAAAATTCTGTGGGGCTAACAGATGTTGACTAAAACAGCATTTGTTTTCAGAAGCTAAGCTGATCTGGGCAAGTCTAGTATTTCTGTGAGAGATAATTTGGAAAACCCTCTTATTGTAGACATAGTCAAAGGTGTCAGACTTGTAAACATGACAAAATTTAGGGCTTCCCATCATTATCCAATCACCTGCCTTGGAGTTTTCCTCACTGATCCTGATTACCAGGGCAGATTTGCAGCTTAATAAAACTACTCAGTTAAAGCTTAGATGGTATCTGACCTTCAGCGAGATGTCTTTGTAGAGGCAATCATTATGCTTGTCAATACCTTTGAAGGTTATATGCAGAGATGTCCACACATCACTTCTATGCATGACGTGAAAACTTCTATTTCCATGAAGGAAAACTTAAGGAAGGGAAAAACAACAAAAAAGGTTTCAGCATTTGTGGCACTGTAAAGGGTAGGTGAATGTGTGTGCTCAGTAACTCATCAATCTACTTGTTTCAGACTAATTAGCAATCTTGGAGTGGTCCTGCTAAGCAGGTGGCTAACTGGAATTCATTGTTTTGCTTTGGTGCCCATACTTCACAGTGCACTATTAATGCCTTTATATTTGTATTTACTATTTTTTTTGCTCCCTTGTTTTGTTTTATAAGTGTTCAGAGTACTGCACGGCATTATGGTACACTATCATTTTTCAAGCCATTAAATGTTAACTTCATTTTCTTGTGTGAATTATGCTTTGCTCTTTTAGTTTTGTAATGAAAAATAAGTACAGGTTATGCAAGCAATAACCCCTGTGTAAGCAGCAGCTATCTTTTAAAACGGTTTATTATGCCACAGTCTGGTACTCCATTAAATATAGATTACAGACTGTTGAATAAATGAATATCAACTAAGCAGCCCCATCCTTCTGTACATATCAATGCAAATAATGAATCGTGGCACCTCATGAAAATGTATAACCCAGAAGAGTGGGTCAAGAAGTAATTACACATTTGTCTTATCTCATGCTTCTTGCTCTCAAAACAGCAAAATACATTTGTGATGCTTAGGGAACACTGAGAAAGCTCTTACGACCTGTTTTTCCTGGAAGGTGAAAAAGTATTCTTTCTCGTAGTTTTATGTCGATGTGTTTAGATTTCCACGTATATTTCTTACAACACGCTTTGAAAAAGACACTTTCATAGTTAAGGTTCTAACTGGAAAATGCGTGTTCATATCTCAGCTCTTCTACAGATGGCCCATGTTACAAATAAAAGAGTAACCAAATGGCTCCATTTTGGAAATGTAGGTAATTATCAAATTGAATGGGCCAGCATATGATTTTGAGGTTTACTATACTCCATTGTATACAAAATCTAAGTGTGCTTGCTTATGTACTTATAGAAAATGTGTCCCTTAGTCACGGACATCAAATCTGTATAGGAAACCTGACTATGATATACTTTAGAAGCAGGCAAGATTAAAACTGATATTGATTAGAGATAACTGAAAATAAAATTTGAAGACTGGAATTCAAATTATGTTGCTTAAAGCCAAAGTAGACTAACTTGTTGCATATGGAACAGATTAAGAACTAGAATGAATTAATCATTAGGTTATTAAAATAATACCTCCAACGTGAGCTGTATAACAGCAAAAGTTATCTTTAGCTCCTCAGGAGGAGTTATCTGCTGATCCCAGCTTGAATAAATAGACTCAGAGAAGAGACTATACAAGTGAAGGGAAAAAATAAGCCAAACAATTAACTTGCTTAAACATCTCATGCCCGTATTTTCCAAGGCAAGTTTTTGGCTGCTACCAACTGCCACAGTTTCCCCTAATTTCAGTGTTGACATGCCAATTCACCCTGCTTGTGAATAATGATTAGAACTGCTTGATAAATGAATTTCATACTAATGTTAAAAATCTATTAGTAGTCATATTCTTCCAGGAATTTCTAATGTTTCTGACAGAAACCTGGGAAAGAAAGGTTTAGCTTTCTAGTATGGGAACGGAAAGAAACTTGATTTTTTGGCTCGTAAAACCTTTGTTCTTTTGGATTAAAAAGACACTATTTATGCAAACAAGCTAGATAATTACTGAATTTAGATTTCCTGTCCTCCTCCCAGACAACTATGGCAGTTAATGTCTGCAGCTGTGCAAGATTTTAACAGGTAACATCTGTGCAGTACAGGTCATATTGTGACCCAGTTAAACCAGCACTGAGCACTTTTCAGAAGCTGACTTCCCCGGGAGTAACATCGTGCAGGTAGGGAGAAGGGGAGAACAATTCTTGTTGTTAAATGAGATTGATACTTTTATGTTTCTTTGCAGCACCTGGACCCCTATCTTGATGACTAGTATAAAAAAACTCCATTTTTTTTTTTTGTCCTGCCTGTGTCAAATCAGAGGTCCCACAAATTGCTCAAAATTGAACACAAAAGCAAAGACTAAAGAGCAAACTGGGAGGAAATAAAGCATAGGAGCAAATCTGTTGTCTGCCTATCAACTATTCCTTGTTACATGTGGCAGCTATATTCCTTTCTAGCCCATAGAGATGCATTGTTGTCCTGTGCTGTTCTTAGATACAGTATTTTATCAAGTCACAAATATGGACTGGTAAAAAACCATGAGGTTTATGAAGATTTATTGTTCCAAAACTGAACCAGTGTTCTTATTCATTGAAAGAACACAAAGGAAGCTGACTTTAAATGTCCTCAAAATTAACTCCAAGGTAGACTTTTTAACCAGATGGCTTTTTTGTGAGACTGTGTCTTTCTTTTAGGATCTCAAAATTTGCTTAAGATTTGGGGAAAATGCCAGTACTTCCTTTTGAAAGGCAGAGAAACTGAAGCACAGAGAAGACCAAGGTCACACAGCACTCTGGCTCTGTCATTTGTTTTTTCTTTCTACATCCTTTCCATGCGAGAGCACTAACTATTGTTCAAAACACTAAGCACTATTCATAGCCATGCACAAACAGGAAGCATAAATCAGCACCCACAGGCCTCATATGCCGTCCTTGTTATGTTGTTTCCAGGTGATTTTCTACTGACTGCATGTATCTCTAAAGAAACACAACACACTGGTAAATATTAGTATTGCCAATTTATAGGTAAAAAAACGGGGTCAGAGTGAAGCTGAAATTTTTTGGTAGGATAACAGATTCAATCTGTAGACCAGAATGAAAAAGTATCAATCTAATGTTCGCTCTTTCTCCATCTTCACAGTAAGCACATATATAGTGTAGGTATATGGGGAAACCTGTATATAGTTACATTTGTACAGGTGAAAATACATATATGCTTATTTCCTAAGAAGGGAAGAACCACTTCATGTTCTTCAGAAACCCAACTTAAAGCTTATAATTTTTCAGTGATTGAAGGTGGTGTTTATATTAAATGCTTGTGGTTGCACTTTCTTGGACACTCAGCGGTGTGATGTGTGCAACTGCAGACAGGATGTGTTCATTGATAAAGTGACAATGCTAAAATTCAAAATGTGGGAGCACAGCAAGAGAAAGGTGGTGATGCTACTCTATTTCTCTACAACTTCTCAGGTCAGTATTGAAAAATGTGACCTAGCATAAAGTACTGATCAAGCCAGGGTCTTCCTCCATACAGGCATAAGACCAGTGAGACTGTATTTATATATAATGATTCACTTTGTTATACATCTAGATAGAAACCATAAACCTGAGATTAAAAAACAAGTACAAAGAACCTATCTAATACACTAGTCTTTCTTGTTTTATTAGCTGAAATGCAGGGGTGATTCTAGGAGTATTTAAAATTCAAGAGTGCAATAATTATAAAATGCAGTGAGCAGCAAATCTAATGGTAAAGAAGAAATGTAAAACAGAATGGCTAAATCAATAACACCTTGGTCCTCGAGTACGTTTAGTGTGTCTTATGTGAAATATCAATAATTATTTATAGGGTGCAAAGACATCTTTAGTGTTCAACAGATATGCAGAAGAAAAGCTCCACATAATGAATTATATACTTGGGTATATACAGGCAGTTCAGTTCCATTTTTAAACTAGGCTATTGAAAAATGCCTCCAACAAGCTCTACAAAGTACTGCTGCTGCCTGCTTTCCACATCTGCCTGTACTTGGGGCACTTGCACCTAACCCAGCTGCCTCCCTAGCTGCTAGGTTTGGACCCACCGTTCCCACTCCAAACCTGTTCCATCCACTCGAGAACCATTTCCTTTATATTAAGATCTGAATCTTAAAATTTGACTTGAGTTGAGAAGAGTGTCAATGGTTTCTCAATCCTCAAGTCTGCAACCAGTGTCCAGGTACAGATTTCAATTAGCCAAAACTCAGTCAGTGTGGTATCTGCTCATTATAAGAAATATCTCTGTTTCCCCAGGCTCATCCTAGGTGTCAATCACATGTCTAAGGCTGATCACTATTTGAACAGGTAGATACTATGTGACCTATCTGTTCTAAAGCAGCCTCTTGATAAAAAGAATGAGTGCTGGTGGTCACTACAGCCTTGTCAGTCTGTCCCCAGTGCCTTTGGAAAACAGTGGGAAGAAAGTCTCTGAATATCTTTGCGAGTCTGAGCCAAAGCTATTGTGAGTTTGGCAAGAAATTTCCTAATGTCCCTCTGAAGACAAACCACTTCAGTACTTACAAATTAGACTGATCATAAGATACGCAATATAACAAGTGTTTCCCATCTAATTTTCAGTCCCATATCCCAGAACATATTTCAGATGTTCCATACTTACATGACTGTACTGCCCAAAGGCACAAATCATCCTTTAGGCTCTATCATGCTAAGAGTTATTCAAGCACTCAGAGGGCCTTTTCCCACACAGCTTATGAGCCTAGGATACAAGCACTGTGCACAGGCTGGAAAAATATGGTTACAGTCACATACATAAAGGTTGATATATTGATACTTCATGTTTTATATAAATGATAGAAAAATAAATGTAACTGCCAATAAACTTAACCTGCTATTCATCAAGCTCCTATTTGTTTCCTGATTTTATAGCAGAGGGTACACTGGAGGAGAGATTTGCATTAAAAAAAGCTTCTGCATCAGCTGAGGAAGCTCTCTGATGGGATACGCTGGACAGTACACTACATGTCAATAAAACAAGGGCACATAATACAAAATATAAGTCATACTCTGTTCAGCTAAGACTGTTAACCAGGTCCTAATTTCTAGCTCTCTTCTACAGTATTGGGACATTCTTAAGAAATTATTTCCGTACATGTGGTTCCACTAATGAATCATACCCTGCTCCATTTGCACTCTTTCATTCATATGCCTGAATGGTCACAAATTATTTGATAAATATACTCTCATGTTGCAACTCATTCATATGCCTGAATGGTCACAAATTACTTGATAAATATACTCTCATGTCGCAAATATAAAAAGACTCTTGTCTTTTAACAAAGATCTGTGAGGCCAGAATTGTGATGAAGTTACACGATATGATTTGATGACCCAGGACTAACTAATCTGTGGTAACCACCACGGGCATATGTTCAGTCTAGAAATAATTTCACTCAGCTTGGTTTACCCTCACTGAAATAATCTGAAATAAGTTTTCATCAATTTTAATTGTGACACACAACAACATTTCCAAGCACGGCCATTGCAGATCAGTTGCTGAGCTGGCTACCCACAATAACCTCAGCTGCCATCCAGACCTGAAAATCATCCACTCCTTCTGGAAACAAACAGACTGCGACATGTTAATTACAGTAGAGGGAAAAACAATGCTATGGCCAGACAGACGGCAGCAGAGGAGTAAGGCACAAGCACTACTCCTTCAGCTCTGACAACGGGACAACTTCTGTAACTCCCACAATCTCCTTTTCACAGCGTCAAGTCCAGAAGCAGGCAGGACTCTTATTGACTGTGTGTCTACTTGGACACAAATGGGCACCAAAATTGCTTTCATATACCTGTCTATCAGCAGTTCCAGGGTTCCTTTAAATAAAATATAACAGAGTTTGTGTGACTATGAACTGGAATTATGAAACTGATTAGTGCAACAGTTCTGCTGCACAGTTAGTAAAAAGCACAAACAAATTCTCCCAAGAAACTTCCCTAAAGACAGGCCAGAGCTGCTGAAATAGTTTGTCATGGGGGATGGGAAAAGAAAAATCCAATTATAAATTGAATGGTATTTGAACCAATGAACCCAGAAAATATTTAGTTTTGCATGAAAGGGAAAGCTGGGAACTTTGAAGAAAATTGGTCTTTGTTCTGAGTATTACATGATTAATTAGAGATAAGACATATTTCAAAATGCTTCTTTGTTTATTTGTAACTCCCAAGAGTTTGTTATTTTAACTTAGTTTTATGAGTTTAGCCTCGTAAAAAAAAAAAAAAAAAAAAAAAAAAAAAAACCACCACACCAAAAACAAAAACCCCAATAAAAAAAAAAAAAAAAAACCAAAAAAAACCCCAAAAAACAACAACAACAACAAACACCCTAATAAACATAGTTTTCTTTCTTTCTACTGGGGTCCCTTTTTGTGCAGTTTGCTCTGGAGGGGTTTTTGATGGGGGAGAAAGAGAATATTTAAAGATTAAAACTATTTTCCTGGTTTATCTGTGATCAATAAATGACATTGATATGCTTGCTTAAAATGTAGAAACAGGATTATTTTTTTATCTATAATATGTATTTCTCTGTTGAATTTTCTTATTATTACACTGGAGTGTTTCTATAATCTTCCCAAATTTCTAAGATTCTATTTAGATACCATGACATGAGCAAAACTCTGCTGCTATTCTGGGAACTACAGTGAATGGGATTTTTTGTATCTAAGGCGTCAGCAGCTTAATAAATATGTTTGTTTACAATTCATGACTTCTGAGTATTCCTGTAACCAATCTTTTTAAATATTGGATCATTTTAAAATATTCTAATGAATGTTTACTAAGAACTCTGCTTCATTGTATGTCTAGCTATGTTATTTCCTTATAGTGTGTGACAGCTCAGTGCTTTAATATTCCATACAAAATTAATCCATTTAAAAGAAAAATCTAATTACACATGAACTGCTTACATAATTTTAAACTAATTACACCACAACTACTATTAAATGATTCCTGCATTATCATAAAACCCAAAAAAATGTAATTCTAATCTTCAGCTGATATTTTATTATCATAAAATAAATTTCTCAATAGATACAATTTAAATCATTGTAGAAGAAACTGTGAGGATGAATACCACTGATTTGTAATTGAAGGAGAAGGTTAAGTCATTTAGGCAAATATTTAATGCTGAGTGTGTACTGATTGGAAAGGCAACGCTCCTAGCTGCTGAGAGACTCTTGGACTGAGGTTTAAAGATCTTGATAGTCGAAATAAGGAACTGTGAGCATTGCAGTTTGACCTGCACATCTACTCTATACTAACATTACAAGATCATAGGCCAACCATTGAGATTTTCTAGAGCCTGCTGAGACCTTTCATTAGGAAGTTTTAAATGAGGACAGTATTACTGAACAACAGACCACTGTAGGATGTCTTATGCTGGATATCTTATGGATGACTCCTTAAAATTGAACAAAAAAAAAAAAATTCATTTCGAAAAGTGTAGTTTTGGAAAGATAAGAATCTCTAAGGCTGCTAAAAATATATCAGAAAGAACTTTCACAGTCACAGCAAACAGAAAAAGTTGTTAAAGCTGGTGTTTTGGATTGATAAAAAAGTTCCATCTAGTCAAGCAACCAGCTGTGACTGTGATTAGGAAAGTATTTCATTGCAGGTATCTAGAATCGCCTAGAGAAATCTGTGATTGCCAACACCTTTTTTCTTTCTTTTTCTTTATTTTTTTTTCTTTTATTCTGCCTTTCAGCCATTTTCCCACCAAAATCTCTCCCATTCCCTTGTTTTCAGTGGAAAATATGCAAGAACATGTGAAAGACTGAGAGCTCTTTAGTCAGTCCATAATTTCCCATATCTATCTCCTATCCAAGACAATTTGCAGCCTCCCCCAAATTCTTTTCTGTAACTAGGAGCCATTGCCTAGGTCTCCAGAAGTGATCTACAGGGAAATGTCCACCCAAGTTTACTTTGCCCCATCAATCTCCATCTGCAGCTTGTTGCACTTTTCCCTCTCCTTGATGGTCCTTCCTGAGCCAGGTTGAGACAGCAGGATAGTGCCAGTCTTCAGCCTCTGACCCCCATTTCCCAAGGTGACAACTTTACGGATCAATAAATCTGATCTACACTGTTCTATCAATAGTTGCAGGCCTTATTTTTCACACATAGGAAGTTGTGGAGGGGAATACGTTGGTTTTATTTTATCTTAAAGGGCAATATAGTGGTTGACTATTACCACACTCAACTTGACCTTGGTTGACTTCTCCTTTTGTTGTCTCCTAGATTTAGTCTCTCCCAACATGGTAGCGTTCATCCTTCTTTTCCCAGAGACCTTGCTGAAGACAGGCAAACAGTAAGCATTTTTTCAAACCACTTGCTGTGCAGCTTTTCTTGTGAAATAAAGCCCCCGGCCTTCCTTGTTTTTGAAGCAGAGGAAACGTAATATAAGGTTCTCTCTTCCAAGAGATGTCTCTTCAGTACTCTTCCACAAAGGCCCTTTCAGGAATCAGTTAAAGAGAAAAGGTCCAGGGCAGCTTATATCCTGACGATGCAGCTGCTCTGAAGGATTCATCCTCTTATCCAACATTATTCCTATGCTCCTCCTTGCCACCCATCTTTCTGGATGCTTTCCAGCATCTCTAGCTGCATGCTGTGCGCATCTCCTAATTTAACACCCAAGTTTCAATTAAGAAAAAGGATTCTGCTGAGATCAGTTTAGACAAAAAAAAAATTTGGATCCCTGGAGATCAGGAGCAGCAGAGGCATCGGGCTGCAGAGCGACAAACCCTCCTCATGGGAACAGAGATTTTTACTTAGAAGCAACAACTGTCCCCTACTCGCCCCACCCTCCTCATCAGGGACTGCAGCAGACAACTGAACTGCTGCATTCAAATCAGGCCTTTGACCTTTCACTTATTTTTTGGCAAGAGTTAAGGAAGCAATGGAAACTTTATCAGTGTCTGTGTGAATCCAGACAGAAAGCGCATCCATACCCTACAGAGTCTGCAGTTTAAATTCATTTTAATTCTTAAAGCTCTCACTGTCTCCTTACATAAGTGTCTTTTCTTGTGCAAAAGCAGAGACCAATATTAAGATCCTCAGCTGAAATAATCCTTATAGCTCTGCAGCTTAAGATAAAACTGACAGCTTCTATCAGTTCTTATTCTTCAGGACATAAACTTGGGGTCAAGAAGGCAATTCTTCCCATGTGATAACATTGCAAATTCTGTTCCCATCAGGATTTTTTCTTTCCCCTGATCAATCCTAGTATTAAAGCGCTAGATTTCACACAACAGATTTGTACAAAAGTATTTCCGGTTTTGATTCAGCTAAAGCAAACAGAAACCTTTTCTTGACCTCCTCTCCTATGTTAGTATACACTATCTTCCATCCTGGACACCGTTCTTGAAAAACAGATGAATGAGAGCAAAATACTTTCCTTATTCAACCTACTGTAGCTGTTTTCCACACAGAGCACCAAGTCATCTGACAAAGTCCCACAGGGTGCAGAAAGGTAAGGGACAAACAAGAACTATATTGCATTTAATTTTATTTTCAAGATGAAATGCAACTATGTGCAAAAGGCCACAATCAGATGTATTAGTTGCTTCTACTTTTAGTATTTGACTTACTCAGAGTGAAGAAATCCTGCTTTCTCTCTATGAGTTGAAAGCATGCACTGTCCCCCAGTATAGATATGTAGATAGGAGCCTTGTGCCTTTGAACAGAATTAGACAGTGCTAATTGTAGGGAGATGTTTTAGACTAAAACTCAATCATTCTGATGTTTTTAGTAAAACATTTAATTATTTATGTAAACAAATGTGATTTAAATTTTCTTTCTGCTTTAACAACTTTTTAAATTTTAAAACATTTGAAATCAGAATAGGCTAAAGAAACCTTCCCACCAAGACAAGATTATAATAAATACTTTGGAGATTGTCAAAGCAAAAAAACAGTGGGTCATGTAAGTCTTGTCAAAGCTGACCTGGGAATAGAAGGACAGATTCCCTTCAGGCTTGTATCAGCAGGGTTCAACTGGCTTCAGCAGAGCTGGTTTTATTTATATCAATTAAAAATGGATCTGAAATTTATTGAAGGGATAATAATCTCTGCAAAGAGTTTTTGTAAATCTCATTTTTATGACACAACCTAATTATTACACTCTGCCAGATGTACCAAGGCAGGCAGATGTGACCCCAAACTTTGGATGCATAAAAGCTGCATTCAGTTATTTATGCTGCTCTTATCAGTAGCTCCATTGAGGTATCTATTTAGAATTTAGAAAGTGGTAGGACTTAGGCTGTAAGTGAGCTTCGAATACGAAAGGGTATTTTCCTTTTGGCTTCACCTTTTTATTTTGTTTTAGGTATACCCTTCTGAACTTTCCCTTTTAGTTTCAATATGAAACACAAGAAACATGGTTTCACTCCTTTATAACTTTGACAAACATCTCTTATTGCTAGGCAAGTATCTTAATTTGAACTTAAAAGGGTTTAAAACTAATTATATACAATTAAGAAAATAATTTAGTTAAGCATGAAAGAAATAGATGAATATTTGTCACAGCTGTCAGCCAGGAAATCTTTTTCTTTTCTTATATATCCACGACTATGTATTTGGGAGACTGCAAAAATGAGGGAAAACTGTGCAGGTGGGGGATTAGAGATAGGAAGGACTGAGGTTTTTTCTTAGCTTTGAAAGAAAGGATGGTACTTAAAAAACTGAAGTTTACGGTTGTCAAAACTGAAGAGGAATTGGAAAACTATCTGTAGCAGAATGAGATTTTCCTATCTATATATAACACTACCAGACTCTTTATAAAAAAAAAAAAAAAAAAAAAAAAATAAGCAGCTTCCTGTGTGCTGCAGACTGCCATACAATCATAAATTATACAATTCAAGTTTAAATAAATACACCATGCCTGAAATAAAGTTAGAACACAGATGGTTTGTAGCTACATGATACACTGTGAGTAAAGGCATCTTCATCAGCAGAGTTAATGCCAGATGCCAAAACAACAGTATCAGAACGCCAAAATTATACACTCTCAAAAATATGGGAACTTTGAAGGCTTTTTATTGGAATATTCACAGTACATTATAAGTCTGGAGTCTTTAGTAGAAAAAGGGAAAATTAAAGTTATACTTTCCATCCACCCTCCTCAGTTGTGTCTATAATAGTTCCAAATCTCTTATTTTTTTCCATACAGGAGGAGAAGACAGTGAATTTCCCAAAACGAAAATTTAGACAAACTAAACTTATTCAAAGGCTAAAGTTGTTTAAAGATATTAAAGATTAAGCATTTATTTATCCAAATGAGGGTTTGGAATTCCCGTGCCTTTAAAAATCTAGACTAAGTGACTAGCCCTGGTTCATACAGAGACTGTAGCAGGACAGAAGCTTAAGCGAGGACTCAGTCTTCTGTTTTGTCTTCAGAGCATTTCCTACCTCCCTTATCCTGTAAGTTTTCAGCCTCTCAGAGCTCCAATGCAGAACAAAGACTACTAGGAGGAGTTTGGTTTTTTTTTTTTTTTTTTTTTAATATTAGTAATACCAAATTTTTCATGTAAATAGCTAGATTCAGAGTACTCCATTGCTGAAGCACAGAAATTACCATAACACATCAATGGTTTGGTCTTTTTTTTTTTAAGCAGGGGGTGTTTTTATTTTATAGAGGAAAAGAGGTGAATTTGGGTCTGAAATGAGTAACAAGTGTTAAGCGGGCTGGTATGACCCACTCCCATATTTTAAGCTGTCATGTTGTGCTACCAAGTGTGGGATCATGTCAGCTCATGTCAGTCAAAGTGTGTTGCGGCGCGTAAAGCGACCTGATAGATTGCCAGCTAGCAGTCCTTAATGCGTGACCGGCTGAAAGCCGACAAGCTGAAACATTACACAAAGCTTTAAAGGACAGCCACAGTGATTAGTGTGAAGACTTGAGACAGTTAAATAGTTGTTTACTAATGAGGGATGGAGCATGACAAACTCTTATGCTGGTTGCCTGGCAGAGTCAGGGAAAATAGTTCCCAGGCTACGTTAGCAAGGGGCATCCAGACATCAGCTCCGGGGCTGAGGAGAGTGCAAGAGGCCAAGGAATAGATGGTTTTCCAGCAGGACCCACAGCCAAAATGGAGGCAGCTGGAGTAACAGCAGGGCAGGTAGAAAAGGCAACACTTTGCACATTGTTCATTCAATTAATGGCAAAATTACAGGGTGCCTAGATGAGGAACAAAATATCTACTTGTTAAACATAGATTTAATTAGATGTCACTCAGAAGGAAAGAGCATATGAGAGAAGACAGCATTTTAAAAAAAAATCCCTTGAAGACATTCTGGAAACCTACCGTTTAGCTAGTCTGAAAACAATAAATTATGTTCTGTTTACTTGTTTAAACAGCCAACATTACCAAATACAGGCTTTTTATTATGACTTTTTCAAAGATTCGCTTTCCTTAAAACTTCACCTCTTAGAATGCTGTGACAAGTCTGTAAACTTCTATTCTTCCGTTTACACGATTCACTCACAGAGGAATATAGATGGATGCCTGGAAACCTCTAGTGCTTTCATATTTTAAGATGGTTTAAATACTTTTAATGCAGTGGTCTTGTCAGCTTCAAATGTCTTTGTAAGAGTCTAGGCATTAGGGCATTAAAGAAAACTAAAAAGTTTTAACTAAAGAGGGAAAGTTTCAAAATTAAAAGACAACTTAAACATCAATCTCTCCTTTGAAATGTGGGTCTAATTCACAGTTTTCAGAACCTCATGTTGAACATGTTTATTATATAACTGTTGTTTGGTTTAAAAACTACAAAACAGGGAAAGAAAAATGGGGCAAGATAAAGCTGGCATTAGACGGAAAAGATTTTCTGAAATATTTCCACACATTTTAATGTAACTACTTACACAGTACAATGACGACTGATGTGTGCTAGAGTAAAGAAGCTATCCCCAGACGGACTGTCACCAGTTTAGCATTATTTTAAAATAAAGAACCATGTTTATGCAGAGTGTTGTCTCAACACCTACAGACTGCCTCGATGGGACAGACACATCTGACCACTCTACACAATCTTCTGCTGCTCAGACATGACCCAGCCTCAGCGTGGAGACTCTGGATGTTAGTGTGAGCTGCCTCTGAGAAGACTTCTAGCTGGCTACACCCAAGGGATGCAAAACCAGTTCAAGTTATTCAATATCGGTCAGTAAGAACATGCACAGACAAGACATCTGAGATGCTTGTAATCCAAACGGACCAGGAGCTCAGTAAAGGACGTGAGAAGAAAAATGTTGCATAGTGAAGTGTCTAGATCTACACAAAAGTTGTGTGGGAAAAAATAGCATTGAAAACAGGTCTTTGATATGCTTGCTTTCATCTGAACTACCTTCTAAATCTATTACCACCCCTGAAAAATGCATTTGCTTCATGGATGTATACATGAGAAAAATCACGGACTCATGCATGACCTCAGTAAAATAAACTCACGCCACAGTAGAAACTTATCTTGCTTTGTCAGAAACCTTATATAAAGCCTGACAACTTGCAACTGAAATAGGCCACAGTTTTTAGAAAGGCGTGTCATAACTTGCATCCTTTAATACTCCCCTGAGACTTCTCCTCTATTGGTACCTTACTTGGACTCTCATGAGGAAAAAAGAAGTGGTTCACTTTATTTGATCTTATTTGGGTTTTTTAGTCTCCAGCTTTCAGTTACTTCATCATTATCTGCTAGATCAAAGGACACTCTAGTGTTAGAACAGATTTCCCTCAGTAAGGAATAAAGCTCATGGAAGATGGACACCTATTATACCCCTCAGTATCCATCAGTTCTACTGCCTCACAGTTTAATTTTCTCAGGATAATTGTTAAATCATTACCCCATTTAAAAAGCCCTACTTTCCCCTTCCTAATAGGAGACTGGCAAGAAGCTAAGACAATTTAAGTAACTAATAAATAACAAACCTTCACCATCTGCACAGTTCTTTTACTTATGCTGTTATTTATTTCATCTCTTCTCAGGAATAGCCCTCAGAAAGAGTTTCAATTCACCCTCCTCTGAACCTAAACTGACTCTGACTGAAACAGTTTTCCTGCCTGAATTCATTATACATGGCTTATTTTTCTAATTTAAATAATGAAGGCTTTTTCCTGCCTTCTACTTTGACTAAAACTTTTCAGTATTAACCATGCAATTACCAGGTCCTCAGTCACATGTATTTCAGACACCTTTACTAGAAGGGAATGGAGAGCCTGATTCACTCACCACTGTTTCCAGGCAAAGCTATGACTTCCATTCGACTCAGAGCAAGCACAGAGATGGAGTTCAGGAGACATACATTTCATCTTGTAGCCATTTTCCTCCTGCAGGACCTTGGACAAGCACCTTTCCTTTTTCATGTTTCAATTTTCCTTCCTGAAAATAGAGATAACGACAGAACCCTGCATCCCAAAGTGACTTGAAATTTATTCATCATTATCTTCTCAAAGAGGGAGAGGTTTCTCTGAATATTAGTCATTGATTTAACTAAACTTCTCTAGATGGTTGACTGGCTGACTTTTGAGTGTCTTCCAGTTCTCCAGGTGTAATGAGTACTCTTTTTTCTTAGTATCTTCCACCTTTCTCTATACAATGTAGGAGTCCTTGACTGCCTTCATCCAGAAGTTGCTATCCCTTTCCCATCTTGTTCCATTGCCCAATATTTCTCTATACAGTGGATAAATCTAAGTACAGGAAGTGGGGATGATCAGGAGGATCAGACGCACACTGCTGATAGGAACTAAAATGCTTATGTAGATTCAGCTTCAGTTTTCAAATAATGGTGACAAGGTGGAATTATACAATATTGTGACTGTATTTTCTACTTCCAGTTCCCAACTTTACAAGCTGATGTTTTCAGAAAAAAATAGTCATAACAATTTCAGGACCTCCTTTCTGAATTGTAAAAGGACGTTTATGGCCCAGTAACATGTGTGTAATTAGAGTTATTCACTCTGTGGGTGTAGGTTTTTACATTTATCTGCACTAAATTCTACCAGTACTTGGCACCTTCAAGCTAGAGGCAGCAGCCTTACTCAGCAAGGGTTTGCTACTTTGTTGTAAGAGCAAGACTAGGTCCTTTGTTAGTGAAGGGAGCGAAGACTTCCATGCATTCTTTGCTTCTTCTTACCAGTAAGGGCTAGGACTAGGAGTTTACAACTGAAGTGCTTTGAGACATCACAAGGCCTTGCCTCATCGGAACCTCGAAAGGCAGCTGCAGTTTTCTTGTAAAACTGCATGAATAGCCCATTATGTCATGTCTTCATTCAAATGCATTGTTATGAATAAAATTGTGCCACTTTTGCTTTTTTAACCTCTTTTTTAACACTCTTTAACCTCTTTCCTACATAATCTAAGAAAATTACAAACTCAGGTTTTGGTGTGGATCATTGTGGCAACCCATGAGACAACCTGTTCAGTGTGAAAATTTACTTTTTTGTGTCCCCATTCTTCCTTATATTTTAATCAATTATTAAGGTATGACAAAAGCTTTACTCCTTTTTACTCCTTATTCCTTCATTTTGTTTCACAGCAGATTGGTTTGATTAAAACCCTTTCGACTCCTTACACTTATGACTCATTCACTTGTTTTCTCTCTTTGAAAAACTTCAGTAAGTTTTGAACTTTCCAGGGAAGAAGCTTCCTCCTTTTTTCTTTCCCAGAGTATATCATGTTAATTCACTATCTACTGATTTTATTATTTGCTATTGTTTCTACCATTTAACACAGAATAAGAGTCACATTTATTGGCTGGCATTCTTCTGCAACTGTTTTTAAAATTTAAACACCACATTTGATTCCCTCTCTTTCAGTGAGAGCTTACAAGCCAGTTAAGTTCAGAAATCTCATAAGTAAAAGGAACCTTATCTCCGGAATTGTTAGCGTTCAAATCTTGCAAGAGCTCTTCAGATGACAAATCATTTGTTATAAAAATAATCATCCAATCTCTTTTTCCTTTGAATAGTGACTCCTTTTACCAACTATTTCACATTGCAAACAGCAATGTAACAAATTCATTCAGCTACTCAGATGTAGCCTCATACTTTTTGATACTTAATTTAACCTTTAAAAATTAACTGGATTTTCCTGGGCTCTGGTAAATACTTCTGCTTCTCATGTGTTTCAGAAGGTTCTTTTGCACCATTTCTATGATTTTAGAATTACACAGTTCTTAAAGTTCTTGAACATTTTTCTCAATCTTTTATTAGTTTTAACTCAATAGTTGATGTTCTTTTTGAACTCAATGTCTGCAGGAAGAAATAAATGAACATTTTCTGGCCAATTTTTTGAACCAAAATCAATGTTTATCAATTAGAAATTAATTGAGTCACATTTACATAGCATCCTCTACTCTAATGTCACTAAAGTTAATTTATAAAGCTCTGAGAATCCATTCAAAATAACTCAGAGTGCATTTCCTGTCATAGTATAGAATAATTTCCGGAATGTGCATGAGAGTCAGAAAGCTCTGCACCTAAAGCTGAAGATAATTACCTGATGGTCAGCTGAATACTATTTTGACAACTTGAAATGTGCCTGAAAATGCTGTAGAAATAATACAATAAAAACCAGAAAATTGTTCCTGTTGAGGTAGTCACAAATCTTTACACCATGAGTCTGTTACTAAACAAAATAACCATAAAACTGCACATAAAAGTAAAAAAGGTGGTGTTGGATCCATGGCTCCTTGAGGCTCGCCTATGTAAAAAAATATGAAGTGGCTGAGAGACTAGAAAATAAACACACAAAAGCTGAGATGACTAGTTAGCTCAATTGTAGTGGACTTTGTGCTATCACTCCTCTTACACTCACCCATATGAATATTTCACCTTCCATTCAAATATACTGAAGCTGTAACAAGGGTTAGGTAACAACCACAAGACCTGGGACATTGCAAATGATATGAGAACAGTAACAGCATACAGTGACATACATTAAGACCATTGTACCTCTGATGAATAAATTATTTTTGGTAAAGATATATTAGAAAGTACTTCGTCCAGCCTCTAGAATTTATGTAATCCATTCATTAATCTTCAGAACAACAAGCTTAAGTAATATTTGTTTGCTGTTAAAATACCCTCATCCAGCACCAAAGTAGGATGAATCACAGTGGTCTTCTACATGCAGAGGGAAGAGAATATCTGTGAAAACATCCCTAACCACGCGCCCAACAAAGGTGAAAAATTAATTGCATCCTGTCAGTATTAATTCAGATGTAGTTAATAGAATTACACTGGGGCAAAACCAGCTCTAAATAAAAAAGATTCAACACCACTGTCTGGAAATTATTTTGAAGAACTTTAAAAGATGTTGTCATACTTGTCTTTATTCCCAATAACATTTATGAAAAAAAATGATTACCATTACAGATGGTCTGCATTCTGCATGTGATTGGAATTATTTAATTAATTTCTAGCTTTTAAACACAGAGACATTTCTGTTATTTGCTTTTTTATTAGTTAAGCTTTTCTTCTGTCATACAGATTTGCTGGTTAAGTCCCCTTCAGCATAACGTACTTTATCACATTACAGCAAAAGTAATGCTGGAGAAAAGTTGGATCTTTTGGAAATATCCTGATTTCAGCCTAAGCCCTATAAATATTCCTCTTGGCATTACCCAGAGAAGGGAATTTAAAAGCAGCACAGAAACTGTCTTACCTTCCTACTGACCCATATTGCCCTGGGAACATCCCATGACCTTCATGTACCTTTGTGGGAATTCAGTCTTAGTGCTCAGTTAACCCCAATAAGGAGGAAGAATGTGGAAAAAGTTAATAAACTAAGACTAGGGAGAAATTTATTGACGAATTAAGTTTATCAAGCTGTGGAAGGTTGTCCAAGGAACAAAAATCATGCCGAATATGAGAAAACATACATGGACTTCTAAGAAAGAGATAGATTCTGAATTCAAAAACTGTTGGCTTGACTTTTAGCTTTGACCCTGTCTTCATATATAACCCACATGAAGTCCCCATGGGCTTGACATTCAGCAATAAGGCTCCCACTGATTTCAATAGTGTGAACCCCATTAGCTGTGTGCATATGAAAGCACCATAATATTCCTCATTTTTGAAGAAATAATAGGAAACAGACCCTCTGGAAATTATACAGTTCATTTGGTCATCTAACTCAATTTACTTGGACAGTTTAAAAACTTCAAAATACATTTGAAAGTTCTGAATGGGTTTTTCACAGCATATTTGAATGTCCTTCCAGTTACACATCATCTGAAAATATAATACCAAACAATCCTATACCCAGGGCTCAACCCTGCCGATCCCATATAACACTATCGAGAGCTAACTATGGATACCTGCTCTTTATATATGGTATTCCAACTGTATAACATTCACCCATCTAAGAGTAACTTTATTTAGTCCATGTTTTTCTATGGTTTGGATATTAGAATATGACTTAAGACACTCAGAAGTCTTACTGAAGTCAAAACATGTGACATTTACCACTTTCCTCTGTCCACAAGGCCTATCACAGAATACAGTCTTGTTTATCTGACATGATTTTTTCCTAATACACCCATGCTGACTGCTACTCATCTCCTTGTTAAGTTTTATATGGTTAAATATGGTTTGTTTGAATATATGTTTCAGTTTGGAGGATGTTGTTGTGGTAGTGCTTGCTTTTAAAGATAAATACAATATATATCTCATCTCAATCTACTATTGTTCACCTGTCTTCCCTGAGCTATCTGAAGAAATACATAGTTAAATCGCATATTTTTCCTGAACAAGTCCATATTAAAGCTCAAGAGGACAGACTGTTTAAAAACATCTAACCTATGTGATTAATCTGTAACGTGATCTGAATTTGTCACTGGTGCTATCTGCATTAGCTGTCAGGTCATAGCTACACATTTTCAGAAAAATGAGAAAGGCATTAGTATATTGTTTGGTTTAACTGGAAAGAAGTTTGTGTACTGTTTGCACTTTACAGGGTCTGTCTTTCTATTGCACTACCATATTAACTATTCTAAACTCTCAGAGATTCACTGATTCCCTGGAAACTCAAGTGATTCTCAGCTCACCATTGGGAATCCAAGCGACAATTTCCAACTCACTGGCCACTGTTTGTTTTCTAGAGCTTATTTTGAACACCTCTTCTAATGGTGTAACACACAGCCTTGTCCTGACACGCAGCTCTGTGCATCGCTGGATTTGCCATCCCTATTTCTCTGTTCAGGACTGCACAGTGCATAACAAACCCAACATTATTATTATAAAGAGCCAATCACACAGAGGTGACAAGGGTCATAGCTATCCCTCAGTATAAAAACAAATGATACAAGCTGTGCTTTTCTTTTTATTTCTAGAACTTCCTTATGCAATGTGCAATCCACAGTTGGTTATCATCTTCTACCCTGATTCTTATTATGTGCTTTAAATTACTTTATCTGTGTGCTGACCATGCATGCGAGTATCTGCATTAAGTGTTCAGGTCCTCTTGTAATTTTTCAAATGTCATTTCTTCATCTGTATGTTCACCATCTTAAAGGCCAAAAGCCCCTTGCAAGAACTTTCATTATTCCCTTAATTGTCTACAGACATCCCTCTTGTTAATTTACTATCTTGCCACATTTTGGGCACAGTCAACAGCTTTGCATTATTCGAGCTGCACAGCTACCATAACTAGATGTCCTGTTTTCCAGGCCTTCCTGGGATTGCAAACACACTGCTACACAGAGTAGCCAGCCAAGTAATTCTTTGGTGGTCTTATTAGTCCTAAACTTTTCATTGAATATTTGGTGATTTCTGGCTCATTTTCTATTCCATTTAAACTGTAAGCTCTTAAGTCATAGATACACTAATCTGTAGAAATATTGTCCAGTACGTTAAGGCTACTAACATCACTAGTTATAATATACATTATTAAGCATAATAATACATACCTAAGTCTGTATGACATTTAAAGCAAGATGAGATAGCCCTGCAGTATGTATATTATGAAAATTGCCCTGTAATGACTGTCCAATTGAAGATTATAAAGTCCATTAAAAGCACATATTTCTTTGCTTCTTTTGACACCATCAGATTACTGTTAGCCTACCCCAAATAAAGTCAATGGGAGTCTTTCTGCTCAGTTCATGTGGCTAACGATGGTCACTGATTTGACCAGAGGAATAGACAAAACCCCAACACTTTCACACCTGGCACTCTGAGCTGTAATACTTCATAGAGCAGGGCCAGACTTAAATTACTGATATATAGATACATACATATATGTACACATACTCTAACATGGACAAAAATGTTCCTTGCTCACAATCTATGCTCTCCCAGTGCCAAAGTAACAGAAAAGTAAGCAAAATGGTTTTCAGCAGCAGACGTGTTCACACTTTGATGTTCCTGTTCTAGTTAGAAACCAGAGGAAGACTCTCTGAAGTCTTCAATAACTAGAAGATACAGCTTCTGACAGGAAACTGAAAAAAATATGGGGAGCGATTTTCCTGTTTCAGTGGGATCACCACCACTGCAGATAATTTGAAATTCTTTCTGGGAGTGCTACAGTTTCTGATAACTGACTTCTTAGCTGAACTATCAAGCATTTCCATAAATCTGCTCACCAATTAGATGAGGGGCCTCTCCAGATTTTAGTAGCCTTTAATCCAAGGGGCACCAGAAATATGAAGATATGTCAGACACAAACTGATGATCTGGGTAGTTCTTTGTCATCACTTGTTTGTCCATGTTTTCCATTCTTTGCATCGCCCCTTAAAACTACTTCCAAAAGAGAAAGTTCTAACATGTTGCCATTGCTCCCCTCTGTCCTCTTCTGCCTGTGCAGGACTTTAGAGAGAGTTGTGCAAGCCACATCAGATGTCCAAGAATTTTACAGCATCCCAGGTCCTTATGTCTTAAAGATACCTTGGAAATATTCACCTTTACATCAATAGGGCTCTGAACACTTACTTCTGACTCAGCCTCCTCTCAAATTGATTAACTGAAAGCTAAAATACTCAAAATCTCCTGCAGTTTGAAGGATCTTGTCCACAGAGTCTTTCAAATTTTCCCAGGGCTGCTGACAGAGCAATATGTCCTCATTATAAGCTCCACATGGTAGGTAATGGAGTACCAGAGATCAAGCCACCGCTTCCTAATCAGTTCTGATTAAAGGGTCAGTGAAGTTCTGATGCGTCACGACCCTTTAGGCCAAAAATCATAGCCTTATTCACAGTTGGAAGCCAGCCAAGGTGTCTCATCTGATATGCTTCATGACACAGGACTTTAATTGCAAAATTGCAGTGATATCTCGTTTAAAAAAAAAAAAAAAAGTGAGAGACAGAGGAAGAAAAAAAAAAGCCCTTATAACACTGCTAATTGACCTTAATCTAATGTGATGTGCAATACTCTCAGCATGTAGCTGTGGCAGGGACACAGCATAAGTGTAAAAAAAAAACCCTTCTTAAAACTAAATTAAATTTTAAATAGTAGATTAGATTATTCCTGATGTCCTCAAACAAACCTCTGCATGTTGAAATTTATCTTGAGATTTACACATGCATTAGGGTCTTGCTACATGACAACTGTACTGTACCTTGAATACACCTCAGAAAAGCTACTTAGTCTCAAGCTTACTTCTTCATTATTAGTAGAAAAATTCTCCTGACTGCAAAAGATTAGTATGTTCTATCAGATTGGCAAAAATGTCCTTTTGGAGGGCTCTGATATCTCCTGTTACTTACTGAACTGCACTAATTTACTTTCTTTTTCTTTTTTTATTTCAAACAATTAACTCTCATTCTGTAAAAAGCCCAAATAACATTTTGAATTCATGTACTTTGAAAAACGCTGTGTCTGTTTTACTGGACACAAAACTGAAAGAACAGAAAGTTCAAGACCTGAGTCTCATGTAATTATACTAATGCAATTTAATGGACAGCACTTTGGAGGGAATAGTCAGGAATTTTAGATTCTATTCTTGTCTCATGAAGTAGTCTTCATGTGCCTCAGTCACCTCTGTCATCTTGCTCTGTATGTTTTCTTCCATATAATCTGCTAAGAGATGGACCTTCCAACAGCTTACAAGAGTGCAATTGAATGGTTTGTTAAAATATTTTCTATTACTCCCACTTTTGGTCCAAACTGCTGCTGTACTAGGTGCTATGAAAATGCAGAATAAAAAGGTGATCTTTACCCCACATAGTTTACAACATAAATATAAGAAAGATGGCAATGAAGAAGCAGCAAGTAAACATTAAAAGTGTACAAGGCATTGTAGTAGAAAATAGTTTCAGCCCACCTTCCACCCCGATGATTGTTTCTGCAAGCATTGCAGAAGAGGGTTACGAAGATTTATCTGGAGAACAGCGAGGTAGCTCTCCCACCTCAGAGTGGGAAGCAACACGGCCGAAAGCTCAAGGGGTTGTTATTTTTGTTTTCCAGGAAGTTAACAGTGCACAACTGAGATAAAGTTGGTGAACTAATAAAAAGAATTGACATCTTGGTAAGGAGCAGAGTATGATATGTTAGGGATGGTTTGTAGAAAAGCTCTGTATTATTCTTGATAGACTTCATTCTTCCTTGCAGTTTACCCACAGATTTTATTCAGTAGTGAGTAAGAGAAGGACAGATCTTGGTTTAGCAACACTGTTCACACTCTTTGTGTATGTCTTATCCACTGCGGGTACTAGTTAGCTGTTATTTTCTGCTATAACAGTGTACATTAATAAAGTCACTAGTCCCTTTGTAGAAAGATTAGAGATTTTAGAGGAAAGTACATGTTCCTCTCCTTCATTGAGCTCTCCTGCAGGCTTGCGTTAGACTTAGCCTTTTTTTTTTTTTTCCTTCTCCCTGATGGAGTGACAATTCCTTCCACCAAACCAATTATCTTTCAATTAGCAAGTAAAATTAATTTTCACACTTCATATGCTAACATGAGAATGACAGAAATGCTTAACATTTGTTAAATCTGTCAGTCGAAAAGAAAAAGACAAACAGAACACTAGATTTTCAGAAGAGTTTAGTGTCTCAAAGCTCTTTTTTCAGTGAAATTGTTGCTTGACAAAGATGCTCTATATCCTATTGTATTTGGAATAAAGACGGAGTTCATATAGAAAGCACTTGCTGGTTTGCTTTTGAAAGAAATCTTGTCAAAGATTCAGGAAGAGACTCTTGTCTGGCATCTGATTCTTTGCATGTCTGCTTTCCTACAGTGAGGGGAAAAAAGTCATAATTACAGTTTATACCCAAGACACAATCAATAAGGTTTGAAAAAAACCCAACATTTTGCAGTTCCACAGGGACTGGAATCTACAGACTTACTAGTAGAACTCAAAGCCAGGTTTTTTATGACCTTTTATATGGATTTAGCCATGTGGATTCTTTGGCACCAGCTAAAGTTGGGGTCATGCCTCAGTGTTTTCCTTAGTAGCAGCACTAATAAATATTACCTTTTGTCTCCCCTCAATTATTTCTTTAAAATAAGAAGGAACTTAATATCTTTGAGGGCAAATATATCAATACAAATTGGTTAACATCTTTCAAAACATTTTGTGTAGTATACTAGGAGAAATGGAAGACTGAAACTGACAACAACCTAAATGCTGGATTTCTAGGAAACAAAGATCCTTTGCTTTTGATGCAGCATTAAGAGCTTCCTGATACTTCAAAGCATAAACATTAATATTATGGTTTGTTGAAAAGAACTTTTATAACTAGAAAAAAACCAAAATAGCTCATCCTTTCATTATTTTTTGAAATATATCTGGAGCCACAGAAACCATTGAATATTTGGCATAAACTTGTCAGAAACTGCTGAAAAACTCAAAATGAACACTGGGAAATGTAACACAGTTAGAGGGAGCATAATATAGAGGTGTCAAAAATCCAAGCCAGCAAGCACAAAAGGTGCACCTCAATGCTATCCTGACTTACTGGCTCACATCTGAATGCAGTGCAGTCGTGCTAGCCCAAGGCTGTCTCAGGTCTGCTGATAGGATTTATTAATTTAAAGGCAGCTCCACTCTCCATGGCAAGAGATGGCTTGTACTCAGTGCATTCAGCTTTCTCCTTCTTCATTGCCTTCTGGCTGTAAGGCCAGCAAGAAAAGAGTAAGAGAAATTTTGCTAAGAGAAAACCTTACTGGGGAAAAATAAAAGAAAAGGAAGAACAATAGGAAGAGAGAATCCCCATTTCAGAAGCAAAGCATTAGTCACACCTGGAAATCACAGCAAAGTGATGATGTGAATGCTCAATTACAGGGGCCTAAGTGAATCAAGTAGAAAAAATTATCTCCTTTAATATTTCAGAATCATTCCTAGAAGTATTTTTGCTGACATCTAATATAACAGAAATCAGGCTTACAATCATTTCTGACACCTTTGGCTCCCCCTATTTATACACAAAATTACAAGATTTTTAGGGTCAGTGCAACATTTTAGAAACTTTTTCTTAATTTCTCTGTGAGGTGAAAACTCAACCCTGCTATTACTGAAAACTCCCTCTTAGTAGGAAACCACAACATACTTACGTTGTGTAACAGAAAATGAATATTCGGGCTTTACTCTGATGTTAATTGCCTTCTCTCTAACTAGATGGCAAGTGACCTTTAATATTGTTAGTGCTAAGTAGAAAGAGAGAATAATAATGTTATTTTAATTGATTTGTGAATTATTGAATAGTGTTACGAATACCGACCCCTTTCGACTGGAAGAATTGAATGCATACTCATGTTTACTGTTTAGTATTTTGTATTTTTCAGTCTTGTGCTCCTGTTTGCACACAGTCATTCAAAAGATACCTAGAAATAAGAATGCAATATTACAATTTAGATCAATTCATGTGAAATGTGAATGTGTGAAAAATGTTCTGAAGTGCAAAACCCCAAATTTTATTGTGGGGAACCATGGGAAAAGTGCCTAATAATAGATTATCATATGACTCTGAAAAATCAGTGGATCATAAAACTAGGCTTGGAAAGCACCTCAAGTGCTCATTCTCGCCCTTCAGGTAAACCAGTGAGATTATCCTTACTCAAGTAATTTCTGCCATATTTGTCTACACAGTTTTTAAGGGCTTTAGAATCTTAATAAGAGACAGTAATGTGCACTTGCAGCCCAGAAAGCCAACCATATCCTGGGCTGCATCAAAGGTAGCATGACCAGCAGGTCGAGGGAGGTGATTCTCCCCTCCTACTCCACTCTCATGTTACCCCACCTGGAGTACTGCATCAAGCTCTGGGCTGGAACAGGTTGCCCAGAGAAGTTATGGATGTCCCACTACTGGAGGTGTTCAAGGCCAGGCTGGATGAGGCTTTGAGCAACCTGGGCTAGTGGAAGGTGTCCCTGCCCATGGCAGGGGGGTTGGAACTAGATGGTCTTTGAGGTCCCTTCCAACCCAAACCATTCCCTGATTCTATGACTTCTAACAGTAAACAACACTCAAAGTCTTCTCTCTGTAAACTCTTCTAGTGCTCTGCAATCCTTACTGCCACGTACTTTTCCAGACTGCAATTTCAGTCTCGTTTCCTACAATTTGATTCCTATACTTCTAATAGAATAGCAGAATCCTCAGTAGCTGTTCAAAGAGAGAGCAAGGTTTCTTCAATCACGTTTGCATCTCCCTTATTGTACTTTCGTCAGAAAAGTCTTGCTTGCTTTTGAGTCTTGTCTTGCTTTTGAGAAAGTGATATGAGAAAATACCAGGTTTCCTACAGTCAAAATAAATGACAATGGGTTTTTTTTCAGGTACTAGCTACTAGGGAAACCTTACTGACTTAGTGAGTTTAGCAAAACTGGGCCTTGCTATTCCACTTCGCTATTCCCAGCATGGTGAACCCTGTGTATTCCCTGTGGTTACTCTCAGTCAAATGATCTTCTCCTCTGACATACTCAACGAGCTATCACTTGATTAGAATGAAACCTATTTATTAATAGGTTTAAATTTATTAATTCATGGACACTTCCAGCATCCAATAGCCCAGCTCACTACTCTCTTCATCCCTTCCTAATAAATAGGAATAGTTCTCTTAATACAATTACAAACCATTTTCCCTCTCTTTTCCTCTGTACTTCTACCTTTCTTATCCATTTAAATACTAGAGTTTTTCAGAGGAGAAATTAGCTTTTGCTATGGCTGCCCAACACAAAGTACTACAGCATCTTAACTTCAGTTAGGGCTATGGTAAACTTTCTTCAGAAGGAAATATCTGTTGCTCTCACCAAAATATGACTGAACCGGAAAGTTCCCTGTGGCAAAACAGCAGAACCAGGTCCTTACTCGGCTTATTTACACATGGTGATCTGCTTACCCTTTTGTCCCTTCATACTCACAATCTCACTGCAATTCAGTGTGAAAGTTTAGGTAATCAAATGTTTTTAAATAACTATGTGCATGTGTGTTGTCATTTCCTTAGATATCTGTAACCAAATTTTAGCATTCAGTGGAAGTAGCACATCTGTTTTGTGAGACAATTAAGTTATTATATACAGATTAACTCAATAAGCCTGACAGAGGATTCAAGAATTTTGAAGTATAATCAATAAACCTGGAATGTGAGAAATGGAAATTGGATTTGGAAGATTAACAAAGCCTGCCATTGAAAGATTGATTTTTGCATAAGTGGTTGGCTTAATCGGAAGCCCCAAGGGGGCTCATGCAATAGCTAATTAATAATATTGGTTAGAAAGAAATACAAAGTAAAAAGATAAATATTGAGGAGAAAAGTTCTCAGCTTCCAAGTACACCAAAAATGTTGTCTTATTTCACAGGTTTCAGGAAAATAAAAGCAGATGTTTCCTTGCATCTATGCTGCAGAATACCGTGAATTCTTCAAACTTATTTTAACCAGATTTCTAAGTGAGTTCTGAAAAGACAGGTTTGAAGGAAAACAAAACAATGCTACTCTATTAAAGGCTTAGTATCACAAAGTAAAACAAGATTCTGAAGCTTTCAGTGGGACACAGGGTGGGAAATCACCATTTCCCCAGCATACCTTCATATTTTGCAATCTTAAGGCCCTTTTATAGAGATTCTTTCCAGTACCAGAACAGAATCAGCACACAGACAATTTATGATTAGTATCTCCAGCCCAAAGTTGATCATCCAAACTGTAGCCCTTTTAGAACTATTTATGCTGTTAATTAAGAAAGCTTAATGAATCCCTAATGAAGCATTGTTAACTGTAGCAAGCTTCCATTACCATACCTTCCTCTGTCAAAGCATGATCTGCTTCTGTATTAAACAGTAAATGCAAGCATGATCTGGAAAGTTCCTGGCTGCTGAAGTCTGATTGTCTATGTTATTAAAGGGTGGGAATATGCCTGGGTGTTTGGGCTGCTGTAACCATCTTCCGTCATCATCAGATGCTGTTTCTTCCATCATTATCCCATTCATAGTAGCTATTCGAAGAGATAAACCTCTCAACAGCCAAGAACTTCACCTTTAGTAGGAAAAAAATTAAAAACTATGGGTCAGTGTTCTTTTTGTACTAGACTGATGAATATGTTTTCAAATAAATACTTTAACAAACTTATTATCATCTTTGTGCAAGACTTTGGGAAAAGACAGAAAAGACTGTGGTGTTAGTGTAACAGCTCAAGTAGATAAGCCGTCTTAAAAGAATATTCCTTTAAAAAAAAAAAAAACCACTAAGGCAAAAAGAAGGGGAATTTTATCCACCAATTCTATAAAAAAGGTCTCTGGGAATTTCTTCTAAAAGTAATCAAATTTTCTTTATATAGCTACCTTCACTGTCAACAAATGCTGAATTATGCATGGAGCCTATGATATTGTGATATTCACTTTTAGTGACCTTATTAAAAATAGAGAGAAATCAATATGGATCTCAGTACTGAAAAAATGCTGGAGAGCTTAGTAATCTGAGAAAGTAGCAAAAGTCATGTTAAAAAAGTCAGTGTCAAATTTGATTTTGAAGATTAAGTGACTTCATGTTTCAGAAACTTTTTTTTTAAACTGTTGGTCTGCATTTAAAAATAAATAAAATTACCTTTGAAAAGCCATTTCTACTTTTGCTCCCTGCTATCACTGCAGTCTCATTAACTTTGCCATTATCCTTAACTGAGTCCACATTTGTCTCCGGTTTGTCCCAACAGTGAGGACCAGGAATAAAAATTCAAAACACTGCAGAAAGCATTTCCTTATTAAAAGCAGAGCATCTTTTGTGAGTCACCCTTACCCTCTGTCACAATAGTTAAGTGAAAGTGCATTCTGAAGAGTTTTGTTCCATGAGCTACTCTTGTCTTCTTTCAGATCCATTTTTACCTTTGTCCTCCAGAGATGCTGTGCCAACAAGTTCCACAACTGAATTAGTCTCTTTGGTGGAAAAGTAATCTCTGTTTGCTTAACCTGGTTACCTTATGATTGCATTGGTCCTTAGTTACTCTGTTGTAAGAAAGTGAATACTCATTCTGTGTACATCTTTTCCATTAGATTTCATTCATTTCTACCGTATCCTCTGTAATTCTTTTCTACTTATTCTGCTCAATATTTGTTTGGTCTGTCTACATATGTAAGTCATTACACCTTCTTGATCTGCTTTTTTGCCCTTCTCTATACTTTTCCTCATGCTGTTAGATCCTTTGAAATGAGATCGCCAGAACTGTGCTCAGGATTCAAGACATGTCATAGACTTAGACAATGGCACAATGACATTCTGTGTTTTGTTATCTAATCCTTTGCTAATAACTTGCAATATTTAATTTGACAATTCATTAGCTTTTGAGATCTGAGCTGAGGTTTCCAGTGAATTATACACAACAAACCCAACATATTTAAAAAAAAAAAAGCTTTTTCATATTATGATAAAATAATACTCAGATCAGATTGCTATGGATTAGAGCTAAAACACCTACTCAGAATTGCTAATATATCTCAAGAGAGTTCAATATTCCTATCCATGGAACAATTTTCACAACTCCAACACTGAAATAATAGAGAGAATAAGATATCTCACTGGATCCAGAGGAGAGAGAGTTGAACCAGAGACAGAACTGTCAAGAAAGGAAAAATGTAGTAGTATACACCAAGTCAGTAGTAAATTAGATGGGAAAAGGGCTGAGTAAGTAGAGAAGTAGGACATAGGAAAAGTAAGAGTAAATAGTTAATTAAAATGCAAAAGATTAATCTCACTCAAAAAAATGAGTAGTTTGAGACGGTCATGACACTTGGCCACTTGAAACCTTTGCAATTCATTCAAATAGATCTCTGGCTTCCAAAGTACAGCTGTCATTGATACACATCATGGTTGAACTCTAATTGCTCTCCTCAGACTTCTCTTCCTGCAAACAGTTCTCTTGCCAGGAGGTTTAAAACTAGACATTGCTATCATACTCTTTTATGACCTTTCATGCAAAATTCTGGCATCAGATCATTAGAGAAATTACAGTGGTGTCAGGTACCACAATGGGTTAAATGTCTAGACAAAAAAGGTACTGTTTTGCACAGTAACAGTGCTTTCAGCATTATACCATAGTTTTAATATTAACCTTTGGTCCCTGTCCAAATCAATACAGCAGCTTGTGCTGGAAGTTTCCTTTCAGCTGCCTTTGTTTTACCAGTTTATCGTGTGTTTTTACAACACAAAATAATGAACTCAGACTAAAAAAGCTCTTTTGTCTTAACTAAGAAATATTGTATTTAGATCAGGCCTTTAACAAGTGAGGACAGTCTTGCTCAATGAGCATTTAAAGAAGAACTTATCTGAGAGCTTTCATACAAAATTTTACTTCTAACAACAACAAAAACCTGAGGTAAAGCACAGTTGATAAACCAATGGATTTTGTGCAAATTTAGTAGCTTTTGGATAAGGCCTCAAACACTAGTCATAATTTAATTAAACGTAGCTCGTTTTGCTTATTTGTTTTTTCTCTCATTTTCTGGCATGGTCTTTAGAAAAAGATGGGAGCAGATCAACATTTAGGAAGTGTGCACCTATCCAACTAGGATTTATCAGTCACAGATTTTATTTTTTTTTTTCCCCAGAAATGAGTCAATAATCATATGCTGAATCAGAGACCTTGTTCCTTCCCTCAATTTTTAACAGAGTAACTGCTTTGACTTTGAGAAATCATAACTATTCTAAGAGGATATTGCATCTGAAGAAGCATCTCTTCTAGGAGTAGCATCTATCTGGCTTTTCTCCTGCCTCTTGAGCACCATATCTATGCATCACAGAAGCACCTGATCAGAGCATCACAGAGCTTTGATTGTGTTCTTAGAGATGCATGAAAAGATAGATCCTCTTGTGGGTAAATCAGCTGTTGGAAGCACTACAGAGGAAAAAAATCTGATTCCAATATGCAACAGTTATATATCTGGCTCCAGGCAACACTGTAGCTCTGTACCTCAACTTCGTCAACTGCATTAGAAAGCCTCTGCTTCAAGGCTATTATTCATCTGTTAATGTTGATTGGTAGGTATTATACAGGCAAAAAGCTTTATCAGAGAAGTTGTGATAAAACTTCTGATAATGGTGATACATAGCAAGACATAAGAATATATTCCATAGCTGGCTCAGCTGAATACTAGGAGAATTATGCAAAAATTCCAATTAAATGCATACAATTAATTTAGTTCAATAAAGATTTTTGCAGAAGTGTTCAAAACTTGGTAGCAGTATTATTAATCAGGACTGCTAAGCATACCAAGTCTTCATGCTCTGCAATTAATACTAAAAACTCCATGCAAGCCTATAAAAGACATTATTTTCTTGAGGGGATTGAGATGGTTTGTTTGCTTTTGCCAAAACACAGTTTTTGCTAGCCAAACTGAGACTTAACTGAAAGATGTGACTTTCACATGGACTTTATAACTTGGAAGGAAGACACCAAAACAATGATTTATCCTGTGAAGGACCGGGTCTTCACTCAGCTAGTAAAGGACAGTAAATAATGAAGAAGGTCTCCCATAGAGCTATGAACTTCTGAGTGTAACAGGTTGAAAAGACAGATAAAGCAAACTACAAAGTGATTGGGTAACTGGTATTTCTTACTGCAATTATTGCTCTAATAAGGGTTTGTCTCATGAGCAACCACTGGGTGCTCAGGTCTTCTAATGAATATTTATAGTATATGGTGAAAGGGATATGTTTCTGTTATCACCAGATCTCTTTGAAGGTGTAGGCAAGTTAATTTGTCAGTCAAAATAGAAAAAATGGAGAATATTGTTTTCTCCTTGCATATCATGAAAGCATTGATCCACAAAATGTTTTAATGAACAAGAATAGCACTTACCTTGACATTTGTGAGCATATTAAAGATTGCATGAATAAATAGTAGGAAATAAACATAACTTTAAGCACTGCAACTGAACTGAAGCATGACATTTTAATTTAAGCCTTGGATCTTCTAGTTCATTTGCATCAATGGCACATCAGAGCCTCTAGGACTCTGTTCTTGGGTTTGACTTTTCATTGTTATTTTGTTTCTGTGAACTGCGCTGTATGGTGTTTTTAAGAAGAAAGTCATGTGCAAAATTGATCCCATCTGAGATTTTTCCTTCTCTTGCCAAACGGCACTATGCTATAACACTGCTGCAGAGTGTACTGATTTGTGCAGCAAGCAGGTTGGGAGAGCATACTGATGAAGTGTGAAAGTCACAGGATTGGGCGCATGCAAAATTCCTGTAGATGGATGCGCTTATACAGTTTACTGTATTTCTGCATCTTTTTTTCAAGTGTAGATACCAGATTAGAGCACAGCCTCGCAGAGTTTAGGAATGGAGAAAAGCCCTCTTCCTTACTTCTAGGAAATGTTTGATCCTCTGGTCACCATTAGTCTTTTAGCTGCTAAACTGGGACTGTGCTTTCCCTCAGCTTCTTTTTCTATTATGCTTTATTTGGATCCTTTGGCCCTTCATAGCAGAAAACACATTTTTACCTTAGAATGGTTGCCTTTTATGGTTTCTTTGGGTTGATGAAAGAAGAGTGAGGCAATAGACAGGTTCCATACATTTATTATCTTCTTAACATAGCACAGAGCTATCAGCCTTTGGTAATAAGTAATAGCAATTAACAGTCTGGCTAGTCATTAAGCAGGCATGTACTGCATCAAAAGTTATATACTACTTGGGTAATTGAGGAAGACATATACTAAGAGTCCATCTCCAAATCACTGATCAAATGCCTTCATTGCAAATCTTGGGGAAATTACATAGGTGCTAACATATGGCATCATCTTCAATGTCTAATAAAAATATTTAATGGGGTCTTATTTTCTTAGCTACTAAGAAAGCTAATCAGAATATTTGTAGTCTGTGATATTTATGGAAAATATGTCACAATTTGCAATATGATCCTGATAGCTAGGAATTAAATTTGTTTGAAGCCCTTTTTTTCTGAACAGCTTTCATGAACACATGCCAGGTTCAGAATCATTCCTCCCCCAAGGCCCCAAACTGAAATTGGTTTCTATGAGGTTCTGTCCATTCTGCTGGGGCCCTGGTTTAATTTTTTGCTTATTCAGCCTGAAGACTAAGTCTAGAAGTGTGATAGACATCCTTTGTAGATCTTTTGTATTCCCCGGGGATTTACATAGTGTGCATAAATGATGCTCAGTAGGCTTGACAAGGTTCCATGCAACATGCTCTGAGAAACTGGCTTGAATGTTGTTGTAACTTCAACTTTCTGGCTAAGATGCCTTTCCCTTCTGCTGCTGAACACTTTTTTTTTTTTTTTTTTTTTTTTTTTTTTCCTTTTTTTGCTGAAACCTTTTTTTTTTTTTTTTTTTTTTTTTTGTCAGCTACCATTTTTCTTTTGAAACACAGCTGTGTTTCATGCTCTCCTTGTTATAAAATGCTTCAAGACAAACAGTTTTAAACTACACAGAATTATTGTTATTAAAATGGAGGAGTCCTCAGTACATTTACACATTGTGACCTTTCTTCAGTGCTGATGCAGGTGTGCAAATAATGTAATTCTTTGTTTCAAACATTGTTTTCAAGGCTATATCCGAAGTGCTGTGTTTGTTGTCCCTATTCTTAAGGCTCTTTTTTGCTTCTCAGGAGATCAGAACCCCTCAACTGAATTTCCTTTCAGTGATGGAAACCAGACAAAATTGGTTCCTTTGCAAACAAAAGCAACCAACTCTTTATTTCGTTTATAACACTGAAGCTTTATTCCACAAAGAACACATTTTAAATCTCTTCAGTTTAACATTCTACTCAATGTTAAAGACAATTTTCTCATGGCCACAGAAGTTGCTTAAAATCATCCCAAATAGCTTTTCAGAAGCTTAGAACCCTGCTTATGAATGCCATTGTCTAAAGACTATGTTCAAAATTACAAATCTGATAATCTCACCTTGCATCTGCCATAGCATCATCCTCCAATCAATATTTGTACCTATCTATCATTAAATTCTGGAGGCAGTGTTAAAACAAATTGATCAACAAATCCTCTGAAAATGCATTGAAATTCAGATCCAATTTTGGTGAATATTACCAGGCGTAAAACAATGGTTGATAAAACCCATTTCAGCACCTCAAGGTATTTTCAAGAGCAACAGACACATTCATCTGCAGTTTCAGAATGAGCAAAGGAAAAGCATCAAACTGTTTGTTTCATTAAAAGTTGAAGAGGATTGATCTTTTGACTGCTGAGAGTAAAGCCATGTGGCTGAAGATTACTAAATAATCCTTCACTGGAAGCGCTACAGAGTTGCCACCCTTCTTCTCATCCCCTCTCCCATTTTGTCTTACTTTTTCCCAAAAAAAGTTATTTTTGTCCTTATAGTCAATCACCTACAGATCTCACCTAAAAAATTAATCTTCACACATGTGAATCTATGTTAGTATCCTTTGTGCAGCACCACAGTCATGGACTTGCTGTATAAACCACAACAAAACACTTGACTCTGCTAAAATTTTTGTATGTTCTGCTCAGAACTATCTAGTTAGGAGCTGCAAACTATAGCTGTACATATATACATTCTCATTTTCAGCTGGAGAAAGAAAATGTTCTGATTCTTTTTGCCTAGAATATGTTGGGGTGGTGTGGGGTTTTTTTTTGTTGTTGCTGTTGTTTTGGGTTTTTTTGTAGTTTGTTTGGTTTTTTTTTTGTTTGTTTCTTTTCTATTCCTCTCCTTTTAAAAGGAACGTTTTTCAGGGACTCAGACTGCAATGTGGACTTTCTTTGGTGCTAGCAATTTTCTAGTAGCTACTGAAATTTTCTTAAATTAAGGACATAAGTAATTAGGACACTAACTAGTAATACACACACACAAATCAAGATGTCCTATTGAACAGCCTCTCTCTACACCAATTTAATTGTTTTTCCTTTGCTGTGCTTCATTTGGTTAATTGTTTGTTGGTTTTAGACCATCTCCAGAGGTGCACAACTCCTTTAAGATCCTCAAGTGATACAAGACAGCTGCAGCAATTAGCAGCTATCAGACGTGTTCCCCATGAAGCAACTGGGATTGATACATAACTGACTAGGGCTGCTGGCAGATATACAGTGAAACCTGGAATGTCACAATTTTTATGAGGCAGCTAGAAAAAAATCATGGTCAGTCAGGATAGTGCCAAATCATAGAATGGTTTGGGTTGGAAGGGACCTTAAAGATCATCTAGTTCCAACCCCCCTGCCATGGGCAGGGACACTTTCCACTAGACCAGGTTCTCAAAGCCTCATCCAACCTGGCCTTGAACACCTCCAGGGATCTATTGAGACTTTTTCAGTAACCACCATTAATGTTGTTCTTCACACTGTTGTCTGAGCAATATTTGAAATCTTTGTCAATATACTCCCTGCCATGCTTTCATTCAGTATTTTATTTGAACTAACCATGCAATTCCTCTCCTCCCTGCTCTGCTCGTATGTATGGTGCCCAGCACAGTAGAGTCCCAACAGTTTGGGATATGGATATGCTGCTTAATACTTGAAGACAAGCAAGAATAACAGGAACAGCCTAGAGGAAAGCCTGGAGCTAGCAGGCAGGCTCCAACAGGAAAATACCATCTCAACACACTGGAAGGGAGGGAGTTGATTTGCAAACTGTATGTTTTTGGGATGGCAAAGGAACAATATATGAACCTATGTATCACTGAAAGGAAGAAAGAGCAGAAACAAAAGAGAGGAGTAGGAAAAAGTGATCAAACCAAGCAATTGCTCTCCAACACAGGTCCAGCTCACATGTGACAACACAGGTTGAATACATTCAGACATAAATATTGATGATTCCCTGAACTCCCCCTGAACAGACATGCATTTGTTAATCAGGTCATAATCCTTCATTGCAACAGATTCAGTTTATCATTCTTGTCTTCAACCACATTTGCTTGTTCCTCACAACACTTTCAATTGTGTCAGGCTATTTGCACAGCTAGTGCTCAAAATTAATTTTCAAAAGGGTAAAATACTAAAAACCAACAATAGAACAGGTCATAAAATTGCTACTTATGCAGAGAAGATATAACAAATTTCTGGAAAGCAAACTCAGATGTTACATCATATTTCAGACCTATTTCCATGAAAAATGCCAGAGCATGAGGTTAACACAAAGATGTTGATCTATTTTCTTCGGAACTTCCCACTAGTGAATAACCCCCATCTTAACATCTCTTTTAATTTAACACAAAGATGTTGATCTATTTTCTTCAGAACTTCCCACTAGTGAATAACCCCCGTCTTAACATCTCTTTTAACGGGCCAAAACTCATCTCTTTCCTAAGTCTTTGATGACTGTAGCATTTAATTAGATATTTAAAGCCTATGTATCTAAGCAAAACAATATACCACACACACAGGTCAGAAGATAAATTCTTACCCTCCCAGTCTCTAATTTAATTATTTAGGGGACATTTTGAGAGGTTAGAGCCTCTGATATTTGGGCTTTGATTCCCTGAAGGATAACTGCTTCCTAAAGGATTCTTTATTTTTAAAGGTATTGGGGGGTCATCCTTAGGCAGGTGTGTGTTTCAAAGAATGTCTCAATTCTCCACTGACTCAGTGAATCTTATCAAGTCCCTGTCAGTAACGCCCATGTGCTCTACCCTCATGGGGCCCAGAGGGTTTCCAGTGTTCACTAACGGCCAGGTTCTGCTCCTCCCTTTGTGCTTGAGAAGCATGAAAGGGAAGCAGAACTCATAAGCAGACCACTCTGAGACACAATATGTTGCTTATTTTCTTCTACTGGGTCTCTGTGAAACAATTGTCAACTGTTAATTAACAGAGGGGTACTCTTCTGTTCCAAGGGACACAGCAAAGCAAATCTGGACTCCATCTATCTCACGCCCAGGCCAGGGATGCCTGTTCTCACCTTGAAACTGCATTGAAGACTGAACAAGTAACAATTCATCCTCATAGAATCATAAAATAGACCAGGTTGGAAGGGACTGAAAGAACATCTGGTCCAACCCTTTGTGGGAAAGGGAGCCTGTGTTAGAACACATAGGGAGAGCTTGCTACTGGAATTTGTGTGCAAAAAATACATACGTGTACAGAAAACATAACCACTGATATTTGTCTATCATTTTAAATCACTCTCACAGTGTGGGACAGCCCATGGGTTTCAGTTCACCCTCTACTAGATCAGATTCTTTTGAAGGTTCCTAACATTTGTCTGTAGCATGCTAAATGCATCATTTAAAATGGAAACTAGTAACGTGGGTTTTCATGCAAGGAAAACCCACGTTACTAGCTTTCATTTTAAATGAAAACTAGTTTTCATGCAAGGAAAGAAGTTCCATGACATTTAGAATTATAGTTTTGGGAGTGCTAGTGGATAAAATAACACAAATAACCATACAGCACCTTGCACAGGCTCATCTCTCAGTATTTGTCCAGGGTCTCTCCATCTTCCAGTTTAGAAATAACAACAGCATGTGTTTATGATGCAGGATGATATCTCACCTCAAGCAATCTGTGTGCTGTCTTGTCACTGGTTTTGCTCTATTAATATCCTCTTTCTATTGCTACTATAATGTATCCAACTCCACAATGGCTGTTTTACATACTTTTCCTTCAGAAGAGGCCTAAGGACAGCAGCTTCCCTTTCAGAAGAAACCCCACCTCACCTTTTATATACATATATATATATATATGTTGTTTCCAGTTTAGGTTTGAAAGCTCAGAGTGGACCTGCAGTATAAATAATGAAATATGCATTATTCGTTGACCAAGTCATAAATATGTTATCTCAGACTCTCAACCCAGTCATTATATTCTGGATGGAAATGCTTCAGGAAGTGCTGAGGCTACAGTCCTCTGTCTCAGTCTCGCTTCCCATCACTACTGGTACCACCCCATCCTGCATAAGCAATTTAGGTGGTTCAAAACTGCAGGAACAAAAGTGTTCAAAAAAATGCCCAATGGAACAAATTTAAAGGACTTATTTATATACGTTGCAGTTCTTAGGCCTAGTAAGTGTGATCTTGTCTCTAGTGGCTGCAGACACCCTTATCTCAAGTGTTGACTACTTTTGCACAAGCACTACACTTTTCATGCCAAGTATCCCAAGTGTCCAAACTTTGCTAATCAGTAAAGTACTTGCTTGCCTGAGCAAGGACAACCTGCAATGTTATTAGGAACAGGAAGCATGTAAAGGGCATGCAAGTAAAGCATCCTACACTACAGCAAACCGGCCATAAATACATCCATACCGGAAAGCAAAGAAAAAATTTACAACCCTCACAGCACTGAAATTCTGGAAAAGCCTGACAGTAGTGAAGAACAGTCACCCCTCATCATCTTTTCATTTTTAAAACTGAGTTTGACCAGTTTATGAACAGCACCCTATATAATAAGAGGTTGGACTTGATTAACCAGGGAACATTTTCTAGTCATATATTCCCCTGAGATTAAGGATATCTGTTTTTTTATTTTAAATGGAATGCGTTATCCCTCATGAGGTTTCAAATTCTCATGCATCTAGTTTACTTTCTTGACATTTCCAATTCCTTCAGTGCTTTTATTCTACCTGGAGCAAGAATTTTAAATCCTTCCTTTTTTCCTGTGTCTGAGCAAACTTTCATGGTTCCCTTTAAAGCCAAAGCACAGAAACCATCAGCTTGGTCTCCTAAAAAATGAAAGATCATCTTATTTTATTTGTATATTCCATTGTTAGGGAGCAAACTTGAAGACTTGGTTTGACCACTGCTTTTCTGCTCCCTGTATCTGGGTCTATGGAGAGGTTGACACTGTCTCACTAAGCAGTGCAGAATTTTCATTCCTGCACTTAGGTTTCACACCACCTCACAGAATTATTCTGGGTATGGGAAAACCATTGATCCCTCTAAGACTGAAAACTGAGGAGAGGAAGATGACAGGAGTCTCCTACACAAAACCCTCTGCTTGAGTGGGACACCTACACTGGACCTCAGAGAGCAGGGAGGCAGTAAGAGTTGTGCTTCTCCATCCCTATAGAATCATAGAATGGTTTGTGTCAAAAGGGACCTTAAAGATCATCGAGTTCCAGCCCCCCTGCCATGGGAAGGGACACCTTCCACTAGACCGGGTTGCTCAAAGCCTCATCCAGCCTGGCCTTGAACCCTTCCAGGGATGGGGCATCCACAACTTCTCTGACAACCTGTTCCAGTGTCTCACAACCCTCACAGTAAAGAATTTCTTCCTAATATCTAATCTAAATCTACCTAAATCTATAGCAGCTAGGTCCCATAAGGCATCCTTCAGCAACAGTATAGACCCAGCACAATTGCTCCATCTGGCAAACCAAGTGCTTTACCTTTTTTTCTCCAAAACCTCCTAATATCTTTCTTGATCATTATATCCACACGCTCTACCCTGTCTCATTTCTAAATAAGTAGTACACAAAGTGAGGTATGTGTGTAGCCACTAGGACAAATAAGTCATTTTGTAGGCAAGAAATATGCACAGCTGTTTTCAGTACTGTGTCAATCAAAATATACATAAATTGTGTTTATGCACAATACATCATCAGATATTTATTTTGATTATTACTTTTTTTTATTGGGTCAAAGAATATGCATAACAGGTAAAATGCAACACTATGTTGCATGTTTCAGCCCCTCTTCCATCAGTCCCATGGAAAGTACACTGCACTTTATTATTACATGAATTGACATACTCAGTCTTATTGTTAAATGGACCATGAGACACAGGAACTACGGTTCTCTCCAGACAGCTGGGCAGCCTGGCAGGCACACCATGAATAAAGAGATAATTGTGCTGAACTGCTTATTGATTAGCAACTTTCCAGCCTTCCGACATGAAATCAGGTGACTAGACCAAGTTAGTATGATATACATTGACCATCATGGCTATAGGAAACCACCACTAACCCAAGGTAGTGGCTTATGTTGCTTCACAGGTGAGAGGTACGCATTTCATCCCACCAAACACACTCACCCACAGATACCCACAGCCTGAATGGGAAAGACTCAGAGCTGTAACTGACTTCTACCTTTCCTGCTAAATAGAGTTCTGTGCACCAGCTCTTTACTTGGGCTTGGGTTTTCTCTACATTTAAAAGGAGAGATTTATTAACAAAATCACTTAACAGCAGGATTTCATGAAACTTCATGCTGCATATTTCTCAGGATACTGCCCTCCTTACCCAAAGACTGGGGTATTTCCTACAGTCACCTGGGGTACAGGAGGAGCCATATCATTCCCAGCAGCCAACATACTGATAAGCTTTGCCACAGTAGTGTCTCACATTTTATTGTGACTTTCATTCACATTTTAAGGGTAGGGAAATCTTATTAAAGAATTTAGATCTTTTCATAGGATATCTGACCTGTCATCTTATGAGCACCCTCTGTAGTCTCATCCTATTTTGTACCAGTGTGTAAAGGACTAGCAGTCCCACAGTACTCACACGATTTTCTTACAGCATCTTCTGGGGGGAGGGCGGGGGAAGCAAAAACAAAACAAACAACCCCAATCTCCTGTGATAAATTTGGAGTCTAAGTGCAAGTGAAAGAGTCCAAAATAAGAAGTAATAGGTTCATATTGTAGCATGGAGCAATCAAGCTGGTCAGAAATTGAAAATTCCTGAATTAAAGTAGCAAAGCACTGGAATCACTTCCCTGGAAAAGGTGTTGGCCGCTCTGTCACTGGATGCATTTATGAAGACAGACGTAGGTAGAGTTGATCCTGTACTGGAACAAGGGAATGGAAAGCTCTGTAGTCCTATTTTCTACAGTTTGGTGGGAAAGGGCTAGAAGACAATTCTGATCAAAAATATCATCAGTTTCCTGTGAGAGAAAAAACACTTTAGCAGATCTTCACCTGACATTGAAGTGTAACACAACCGCCTGGTCTCTTTAATAGCCTTAGTCATGATTCAGTATTGAGGCAACATGATAAAATCTGCTTGGTTAAAAAAAAAAACTTAGCTATTTCCTACACACTGTGTTTATGAGCATTTTCAGAAATTGTACAGGTTTTCTTTCCACACAAGAAAGGCATGCTGTGATTTATGGACTGTAACAGTGAGCTTAATTGAGAAGGAGATATCATTGTTGACAGCTTTGTCTTTGCCTAGTAAATGATGAAATAAATCTGCTGGGAGCATTTTCTCACTCCCCATCAGGGTTTCGGACAGTGGCTTTGGGAGACCACACACTTTCTGATGTATTTTCAGTAGAGTCTGCATGCTGAGGCTATTGCCACTGCATACGTGAATAGCTGTCCTCAAAGCCCCATTGGTTTCATTAGTGAGGTTGTCTGTGCGCAAGATAGGAACTGACAATGGAAGGGAAAAGTGCCGGACTGTGGTGCAAACTTCCATCTACACTGTGTAACAGAGTGTCACACAGACATCCTTAATCCCATGAACCTTCAGCCTACTACAAAGTCCAGAGCTTTGCAGATTGATCAGATGGGTTGAGGGCAATCTGGCCCAGGTATAAATAGCTTAAGGGAAGCACTACATGAGTGGGACTTGCCAGAATCTGAATATGAACAGAACCAGAGGCAATTAGCTTGTCTATCAACCATACGCCCTAGTAATTCTATCTGAGAGGGAGGGTGCTAAATGGGTCCAGCTGGTTTGGCATTTCTTGTTTATTTAGTGACAAAACATTAATTTAGAAGGCCATTTAAGCTTTCTCTTGAGCACATTTTCATTGCCATTATTGTTTCTGCTGGTCTATTTTCCCCTCCACTATCATCAATTTCAGTCATTCAGGACTGAGTTTACAGACCCTAAGGACCCAAATCAGATGCATCCATGTTGTAAGAACAGAGCTCAAATGAACAATGTGTCATTTTCCCTGTCCAGAGGGGCAGCTAGTTCACACCAGGCTGGGGTCTGTCAGGTTAGGTAAAGTGATGCACAAGATCCTAAATCAGAATTCACAGTTGATAGACCAGACCCTGGAGATTCTTAGGTAAAAACAGGATCCATTGAACTAATGGACAACTCAAGCATGAAAAACTACATTATTGTTTGCATGATATAAGCCACATGTTTCTTGGCACTAAATCTGCATTGCAAGTACCGCCTAAATGGTGTAGGCTGTACCAGAGGCCATTGAATGTCACTGTCATTCTGAGCAACACATTCCTGCCAGTATAAGGGCACGCTTTACTGTTCTGAGCTGTAGTTCCACCTCAGAGGAGAGATTTTTAAGTTCGTAACAGGTTTCCCACACCATGTCCCACTGTTTCTTAGCTGCTGGCTTTCATTTGCTGGTCCAAGATGATCCAGCTAGCACTGTAAAATGAGTTAGACTTCTGTATTTTTGCAGGGCAAGTGGACAAGAGAAGACACAGATTACAGAAAGGGCTGTAGAGGAGCTCTACACTCTACAGAGTCCTCCTATAGGTGCTCTGCTTCCCTCTCTGCTGTAGATAGGGATTGTCAACACTTCCTCATATTTGGGTGTTCAGCAAACTGATGCATGTTTTTCCTTCTTAGCAGACTAGCAGAACAAATATATTTCATCTTATTGTTTTCTGTTTCCAAAAACTATTTTACTGCTCTTAAGCATCACTGATACACCTACTTCTGATTGTCACAAACTGCTTGCTTTCCTTACGTAATTTGGGGTCATTAACACTTTGTTAAGGTACCAACCTTTCCTCCTCAGAAGAAAAAAATTTTTCCTCTTAATGTGGGGAAGCCTAAAACAGTTTCCATGGTTACTGCCTTTTATGCTATCCTATCCACTCCCAGAAAATTGGGCAGATTCCCTTCGAAACAATTCAATATTCCAGGCTGAAATTCCTTACTACATGATAACATGCTAATGCATATTAAATGGCAGCCCAAAATCAGTGATTACTCATTTCAGCCTTGAGTTTAATGATCTACTGCTATTTTTCCCTTTCTTCTAGCAGAGACTACTTACCTATTTAAGACATGAGAGCACAGCACAGAAATAAAGGCATTCCAATATATTTTAATATTCCCCCTACAGTTTCCCAAGGTTGCTTCACTCTACAGTTATAACAAGACAACAAAAGAAAACCTCTTCAAATCATTCAGGGAAAGCAGAAGTAGTTGCTATGTGAAGATGACTTCCACATCACAAAAGCCAGGTCTGGAGCTTGCCAGTAGTCACTGACTAGACTGAAGGGGTTTTCAATTGTTTTACAACATCTGTGCAGACTGTCACATTGCTAGTTCAACCTTACTGGCAACAAGTTTAGCTTGGTTTGTTACCATTCACAGACCCCTAGAACTGGCCATTGGGCCTCAGGTAGGAAGCAGTCCCTCACAACCTCACAACACCACTGCATTTCTCATAATATTAAACATGAAATTTGAGCTGAAAACACAGGTATGAGAGGTTGCGGAGGGAAGCAGATTACCTCATCTTGCTCTCAGTAAAACAAAATAGCAACATTCAGTTCACCTAAGGTTTGATGTCTGAGTTCAGGTGGAATGGGTGAGGCATGACACTAACTCAGTGAGGTTTGTGCCAATTGGTGACACTTTTCTGAGATCATTCTGACCTCACAACTCATTGGTTGTGCTCATCGTACTAAATCTCCCACAATTACTCATTTTTACATGGTACAGAAAAGCTGGCATCACACATTAACAGAACCCTTCAAGCTTTGGAAGCAACTGCAGGGCCCCAAACTATACAGAAATTAAAGTTAGAGGCAATTGTTAGGCGTCCCTCGTATCAGTTGAAATCATAATACCAAATCAGGAATACCAATCTGCCTCATCTGCCATCTTTCAAAAGTAGAAAAGCCCCCAAGAACAGACCTGCTGATGATATTTCACATACCTCCTAGGAGTACACAGCCAGAACAAGCTGCTTGTGTCATCTAACCCTAACTTTTCTTACTGCAGATAATCCCCTCATGTGATCCTTTTACAAACTGAAATTCTGTGCATAGTGTTTCTTTTATGATATTTCATTACTTTGACCTTGTCTTTTAGGCAGGAAACCCTGAAGTTAACACAAACTAAAGTGAGTAAAGTACAATATTAGGTGGTATGTTGGATGCGATAAAGAATAAGGAATGACTGAATAAATAAACTGTATCTCCTCATCTATTACATCTGCTCTGTTCTATTCATTCCATTCCCAAGTGACACTGCAGCATTAGAAACAATTTGAAAAGAAAAGAACACAGCAGCCTGGAAAGTACCCTTACATGAACAGAGTTTTTAAGTGTTGGGGAAGTTTATTCTAGAAAAGAGACAAATAAGACAAGATGTAATCAAAAAACCATGATAGAATAATGAGTCACCTCAAACTTCGACTTTGAATTTGATTTTCTTTTTCTCATAATATGAAGATAGGTATGATCATGGCGTTGAGATGCAGTTAAAAATTTCCAAAAGACTGTAAACCTCACTGCCACAGGATGTCAGTGAGCAAAAGAGGTTGGAAAATTTCTTAGAGGGACTGTACAGACAGAGACAAAAGTTTGTAAGACTTCAAATTACTAATGGTGAAAAGAAAAACAACTTTGGAGAGAGACAAAATCTGAAACACCTAAGATAAAGCGAGTTTTTATTTACTGGGAGACTGAGTGGGATTTTCAGTAGGCCCATATGAGAAATATTCATTATGGTAATCCTTATATCTTCTAAAAATTATTATGCCAATCACTGCTGGATGCAGATCATGGATGCTAAAGACCTTGGGTCTGATCTAGTCTGACAGTACCTAACTATATCCACCCTTCCAGACACTGCATGTAATGGGCACTTAACTAGCAAACAATGGCAACAGCATAAGAGCAAATAAATGACCTCATTGGGTAAAATACAGATAATTAGTGTCAATAAAGACAACCAAATCTTTAAAATATTAAGTCTTTCAAAGACTTGTATGAAAAGTGCTCAAGAAATGCAAATATTTCAGATGTCCCTCTTTCCTGTTTAGCAGAGCACCTCTCACTTCCAAGGAATTTCCGAAACCAGAATATAGACATGTAGATCGACTAATCTGATGGTTATAGTGCAACCTTTCTCTCCCTCAGAAGCGAAAAATAGCAATAATAAAAACCTCTAATAAAATGCAGACACCAAGGACATTCTGTTGTACTTCTACATCCCAGTGAGGAACCAAAGGATTCCCTAGTGAAATTATAGCAGCACATTGAAGTCTTCACTGGAATTAACAGATGTTTTTCTCTTTTCCACATCCTTCTATGACAAGTTGCTGCTAGAAAATGTAAATCTATGGGAAGGTAAATAGCCAAGGATATCAGTTCCTTGCATTCATACCAACAATGTGAAAGATCATTAGTGATGATTCAGAAAGGAACAATAATCACTTACATGATTAGCACTTTCCTTGGATTCACAGAGAATCCACTTACTCATGAGTTGTCATTTTTTACACTCAGCCATTTCCTCTGCCCTGTTGCTCCCTTCTCTCCCTGCCCTTAATCTTCATTTCAGTAACTTTAACTCCTGGAAAGGTAAGTGACAGAAGCCAGTGGCAATATTTCTTTCTCCAGCTTCACAATAGGTAATCTCTTCCAACATCAGTTTAGCAACAGGACAATAAAATGTCATCTGAGAAAAGCACAAAGAGAAGGAGAGAAAGATGCACAGAGTTTATTCTGCCTCAGAGATAAAAAGTGGGTGGGGATCAAGTCAAGTGATTTATTTAGGGCACTTTCTCCTCTTTTCTGTGTCCATCAACCCAGTAGTATGAGAGTGCCATATGGAATTACTTCCCTCTCTTAGGTTCTGGAGTTTACAGATCTCTAATGAGCTTATGTTTGAAAAATAGGAGCATCCAGAATGTCTCTAATTCAATATGTTATAGGGAAAATGAGAATTTCTTATTTTATTTTAGTGAGGTATGGGACATTTTGTCTGGAGTAGAGAAAAATACACATAAATATTAGAGGCAACATTTCCTAAATTGCCTATTACAAAGTGACAGCATAAATATCTGGGGTGGTTGACCCACTGTTTGGTCTCTGTGTCTGCTGTTCACCATGTAAAAGTTAACTTTCTGCAGGCTAAACGATTGCACATTACACAGAATAGGCACTTTAACGTATCTCTGAGAAGTCTGTATGCAGGACTGATTCAGTACTTGTGCTTGAACCACCCTTTCCAGAGAGCTTTTCTATTATAGAAATGGTGGATTTATTTGTCCCATAGGGCATTTAATGGGTTTATAAACTTAAAGGGAAGATCAGTGTGATCCTCGAGATTGACCTCTTGTATATCATATAGCAGTTTCTCTCAGCAATCTATACTAATCCCTAAGAACCCTATCCTCCATAGTGATTTGAAGCGACAGAGAAAGCATATTCTGCAGTTACTTGCAGAACCTTTCCTTGGTTTGACTTCTTTGTTAATTTGTTATGCCTTTATTTACAAGGTGGACAAACATCATAATTCCCCCACAAAACCACAGTAAGCAATAGGTTAATTCCTATTAATTATTCCTCAATTATTAAATTACTACTTAAGTATTTGTAGATGCTACCCCAGTTTAGAATATGGTGTTGAGTGCCTTCATTTAATGGATATTTAGCCTAGACTTTTCAGGGCAGATATTAAGTGCTGTTCAAATACCAACCTGACTTTGAGAGATCACTCTGTCTATGAGTCAGATCTCAGTGGATTGACTCCAAAGAGTAAAAGAAATGCATGTGATTACAATCTAAAGAATATTTTAACATTTAAAGTAGGCATCCACATCATCTTACTGACATTCAGACAGAATAGCTATAACTCTACATGCAGGTTCCCAGTTAATCAATACGCCTTTCTTTACATTGGGATAGATACAGCTCCTGCATTGTCCCCCCCCGCTCCACAGGGAGCCTGATGGTGACAAGCACCTGTCATGTTCGCATGCATCCTGCACTGCTGCTGGCAGCCAGAGTGAGCCCGAGCCAGGTCAGAACTCTCCCTGCAGCATTTTCCAAATTTATTTTGTACCTGCCTGTCTGCCCTATACTCCAAGACCCCTAGCTTGTTTCTCATCTGCATTTCATGATCCATCCTTCCCATAGCTTTTCTTCAATTTCCTTATCCCCTTCTACACTTCTACACTCTCCTCTGGATATTTCCTACAGCATGTGCCTTCATCCCCCATTTCCACTTATTCTCCTTTCTGTTCAAGGAACATGTGCAATACTCCTCATCTCTCCTCCTGTCGCATCTTCCAACCAGGCAGCTTCCCTCTTCCTGGGATCCCTGTTGATTTTGACTCCTCTTCCACACTTGACAGCAATGACCCAAACTTACCCATCAGTAACATATCTCATTCTTCACACATATTTTTCCTCACCTTTCCAAACTTGTCTGATGTGCAATTCAGGCTTATACACTGTGCAATGTGTTTACTGACACTGTATACACAATCCTAAACCAGAGAAGATTGCAAACAACATGCAGACAGCTGTCTTAAGACACTAGGAACAGATATAACTGCTCACTTCCCAGGGGCTAACAGAAAAGGCTCTAGATAGGGAGTTTAAGAACGGAAAATGCCATCCCTCATGACTTATGATACACCCTGCAGTCAGAAATTATTTCACAAAACGAAAACAAATGTAACTATGTCTTTAACAGTGCTTAAGCAGTCAGAAAAATAAACTCTAAAATGTGTGCAATAACTCCACCTGGTGATTCTCAACATGATATTGTCAGGCTTAAAGCTGTCTCTTACGAGAAACTGGGGAGCACGTTAGACAAAGTAAATGCCTAATCTGTAACATAAGCAGCATAGTTCTGCATATAATAAATCCTACGCTTTGTTGTTAGCCTTTCTTTGGCTTGACATGTAGATTGCATTTCAGACTTAAAACGTGTTCAAATTGGAAAGTAGTACCCATCCTGCCCTCAGAATGTATATCAAGGGTTTGTACAATAGTAGGAACTATATACATCCCACAGGAGATTGTTGAACACTTCTTAAAATAACTTCTAAATTTGAATTATCATATTCATAGGCAGAATATAAAAAGCATCACCACTGCCTTCATAACTTTCTTTGCCTTCCAGAAATGGAGAATAACAGTGCAGCTGACATTCAAAATGCAAAGCCAAGACAAAAATAGACCAAAAAATCTCCCACCTTTAAAGCATCGATTCCAAGGACTGTCCAAGATGGTCCTCTGGAGGAAATTGATTTTTGATACTAGAACCACAGACTACTGCAGATTGAAAGGGAGGGTATTGTTATCCTATAGGTGTAACAACAATATTTCTCATGTCGTTCAGACTAAAATGAGAGGTACTGAGCTAGGTTTTGTTGCCTCTCACACCACATCCTTAATGTGAAAAACTTCCAAAACCTGCACAGATCTTCTCTAGGCACACAATTGGAAAAAGATTTAATTCTCTACGGTATATTGTCAAAGTTTCTAGCTTTAATCAGAACTGGAGAAAAAATTTTTTGCAGGTACACGTTGACATACATGTGTTTGAGACTTTATTTCCTACAGGTTCTGCTAGTGAGATTTCTCAGCCTATGGTAAGCAGTACTGTCATACTCCTATCAGCAATTATAACAAGCCTTGATATAACATATGAAAAATATCAACTATGAACATGTCATAAAATAAGTACAATAAAGGTAAGCAACACTTGAATTAAAACAAGGTTTTTGAAATATTTTCTTCAGTTCAGACTATTTTTTCCTTGTTTTGATGGGGAAGATTAAAAAATATTAAAATGTGATCAAAACTCTTACTGATTTGCAGAAAACATCTGGAAAAGGCTTTTTGAATAGGAAACTAATCTGACACTGAAAAAAAGAATCTCAAAAACACCTTCTACTAATTATATCATACTTCAGAGAGCACTGGCATAAAATTGAAAATGTAAATCACAGTAAAATCTCACTGGATAAACACTCTATCCTATCCCTACTGAGACATGAGCTAAACAGCACCTGGTTTTGTCTGCTTACTGGAGTCTCACTCACCTTTTTTATGCTGGCTTTGTGGGGTGTAAGGTCAGCGTGCCTATCAGGGCCCTTTTAAAATGAAGTGATCTATTGCTACTGACTGCTAAGGAAGATTTCATTTAGTACAAGTATTACAGAATTGTACATTGTGAAAGAAAGGAGCAGGACTTCTGATGAGTGTTTGTGATTAAATTGATAAAGTTACAGGAGATTCTGCTCACCACAGTGGCTGTGTGAGTGGAAAAACCCACTTGTATTGGTCTAGGTTTACCTTTAGGAAGTGAAAGACCTCACCCTGAAATAAGGTCTACTGCCTCAGACAGGGTGTCATATAACAGAGTCAGTTTGAAAGCCCACCCCGCTCTCTGAAAAATAGAGCAACACTTTGCAAAACTGTCTGGAAATAAGAGCTGTGTCAGGTCACTGCTTATTTATGACAGAGCAGCAGAGGGATACTCTGGGGCCCCTGAATGTGATAACAGGCACAAGCAGGAGCTTCACATAAATATGGGGAGCTTAAACACTAAACGACTAGGAAAGTGTAAAGCTAGCTATATGGAGCAGAAGAAACAAATATACACAAGGAAGAGGAAGAGATATTCTACTTCAGCAACTTCAGGTTTCTGTTCTCTCTGTTACTCAAGGTTGTTGACTGAATCTGCACAGGTAGCTGAGCTGAATCACAAGGTAATGAAGTTCTGTAGAAAAACCTTCCTTTAAGAAAAAATAAAACCAACAAAACCCACCAAACAAAAACTCATCTGACTTGCTATAGGATCCCCAGAAATATTTCTAATGTAGTGTACTTGTTGGGGAAGGTGGAAGTGGCGGGCAAGTGCTGGTTAAATTTCTTAATGAAGTACTAAGCAAATCCTTGTAATCTCATGTTATAGGTGCTTGTCCTGTTCCTCAAATAATAAAGCCATTTCTGTATTTACTTGAAATGTATACTTTTTATGGCAAGGACTGTCTGTATAGAAGAGCCCTCTGCCTTGCATCGTGTCTACATCAAAGTGTTTGAACATGAGCAAAATCTAGCCACAAAGCTGAACAGCTAGATTAAATCAAGTACCTAAAATGCTGCATTGTTGTTCCCCTCCCCCCCTTTTTTTTCCTTTAAATATATGTATAGGAGATGCAAAGCAGAAATGTCTGGATTGGATGAGCCTTCTGGCTTTTCCTCCAGTGTCATTAGTAATGTCACAAGTCACTATTGCCTCTGAAACAGATGGAAAGGCAGCAAATGTGTGCCTCTTAAAACCACATCTACACTGCTCTGAAGAAGCCAGAGAAAAATAATGCTAATTGAAACAGTTCTTTCAGAAAATTATTTATTTTCCTTAATACTGTTCTTGGATAAGAAAGGAAAAGGCAAAGCATATTTCATCCCAAATCACTGGGAAGTCAGAGGAGTAGGCAGAAGAGTGCTTTGCAATACAGAGCTGTGCAGAGACACTGAATCATTAATATTTATACTGCAACACTGCCCTGGCTCACTCGCTAATGTGGTTATACTGTTTCCAAGCTACATGCAGCATTTCCTTGTTACTGCACAAAGTCATGATCAGACACTAACACAGAGTGACAATGCAGAGTAACCACTCTGCAGGACTCCGAATGGGCACAGCCTAACGTTACTCGGTAAATTGTTTATGAGCTGACTTTGGGTACAGGACATTCTGGGTTCAGTAACTCCTCATCCAGAAGTGCTGCCCACCTTAGGCTGATGCACTATATTCCTGCAATGTAACTGATTCACTTTATTTGTGAATAGTAATACCCATTTTTTGCCCTATCAAAGCCACTTGTTAATACTTCTTCGCTGGTAAATTTGTCTCAGTTAAGTTTAGCTGTCTAGAGAAAGTGTAGCAGTTTAATGGTTCTCAATCAATGAAAATTGATAGGAGCCTCTAGAGACTGATTCATGTCAGAGACATATCTTAGGATGGACTGACTCTGCTTCCTCCTCTCCAGCAATGGCACATGAAGACTGATCTGACAGTTTAGACTACACAGATATTTGCCGGTTTAAGGTAGTTCTTCTGCAGATGATCCAGGCATTTAGAATAGTTAGATTAGAAAAAATAATTCCTAGCAGATATCACAACTTCAACATGACTGTTTGGAGCACTTAACTTATTAAAGTAAAGATATTTTCACCAAGAAATTGGCAGTTGCCCAGATACCATCCAATGAATAACGTGACCCTACTCTAACAGTAAATGTATCCCTTTCATTCACAAAAGAATTTCTGAATCATTCCACAAGTTCTATTCATCAAGAATTACCATATGGTAAAGAATTCAGTAATAGCAGTCCTGAGCATAGTGACATTTTTTAAGGCTGTAGCTCCTGGAGACATTGTAGAAATATCATACACATATATTAAGACAGATGTAAGCACATTTTTATTTATTCCTTGCAAGAAGTCCAGAATGAGTTCTTAAAAAGATGAAAATTGCATGCACTGTCATTATATCAGGAATGAAAATCTGACATTTTCTGTAGCTAACAAATTGTTCCAAATGTTTGCTTATTTTTAAAAGTCAGCTAGAAGAACCAAACTCATGATGTACTTCAGCAATATTAGGTATGACAGCCCATGGAAAACATTCAGTGGCAAAGTATGTGTGCTGAACAATTTGCTATTCCAGGATGGGGATAGTGACATGTTATACTGCTAGAATTAGAAAAACCTACACACATGGAGCACACTGTATGACCGCTTTTACTCTTGTCCTGCCCTTCTTTGCTCCCACAGGAAACAGGGAAACTCCCAGTCCCAAGTGTGTAATCTCACTCAGTGCTAGAAACTGTACTGAAGTTGATATCATTATCAATTAGTCACTAATAGCTCTGCAAATAGCTGTGATTTCAGAGGGACTGCCATCTCCCACCTGAGTCTGACCCATGGTCAACATAGTCCTGTAGCTTTTCACAGTGACGAGCACTGGAGGCTTTAGAGTGAGTTGCAAGAAGCTTTTGAAAATACTGTTAAAGGATAGTTTAATGCCTCAACTCCTACTGGTAAATATCTTTCTATTCACAAATGTACAGGAACTCTAGAAGCTTATTATCCACTACAGGGTAGTTATTACACTAGATAGATTTTTCAATCCTATTTAAAAAAGAACACCAACAACCTGTTATTTTACTTACTCGGAATAAGTAGTGTCACTGAAGCAATGAGCTTGTCTAGTGAACTACACATTTTGTGAGCACACATCTCCCAAATTATGAACAAAAACTTTTTTTTTTTTTAAGTTACAGGAGAGAAGCTTATGGGACAACTGCCTACAGCTGCACTTGTGCAGATTTTTAACATTGCAGAAGACAGAGGGAAGCTGGAAGTCACAATTTGGACTAGGAGAGCATCTGCAGAAGGATGACAGTCCAAGTTCTTGCCTCCATCGAGTGATGAAGTCAGAAGGGGCTGGGATCTTTGTCCTCCCAAAAGCCAATGTCTTCTTTCTCCTGCCAAGTTTATAACACCTCATTTAACTCTTACTTGGAAAAGATATCAGTCTGACAGATTGATATAAGAGCTTGCACATAACTGTTATTCTGTATCATAGTTGAGCTGAAATTGCACTGTCCTTTTTATTTATACATTATCATAAAAATGCTTAGTCAAGGAAGAAATCAGAGTCACAAGGACATTTTCTTTAATCTGCTGCATTCCATTATTATTTTATCAAACAGGATTGAATCCTAGGTGGCTTCACTATCAGGATAGGTGACACTACACATATATTAGCATTTTAATTCTCACCCCTCTTTTAGGTTTGATTATTTATAGACAGACATAATGCAGAGCCTATGATACTTTATGGAACAATTAAGAGATAAAAAGACAAATTCAGACCTTTCTTGCACTTTATGAAACTTCTGGTAAAAATCTCTCTAGTTCAGTGGAGAAACCCAAATTCATCCCAGCGTGTTGAGATTAACACCCAAACACACCCTTATTTCTAAAAACATATTATTGATTATCTGTATCCTTGAAGAATTATTGTCACATACAAGCTTCTGTGATCCATCTGGGTACATTTGCGGGTTTAAAGAGCATAGCCCTGATCCTGTAGGATGTGAATAAATGTAAGTGCCAGTCACTACAATTAATTTCAGCAGAAACCTTCAGAGTCTCTCAGTTGAGTGAAATTCCACATGGGATCTGTCTGGAGGAACAAAAGCGAGAGAGAGCAAGTCTCCCTTCTCTCCACAGCCCCCCTGCTGTGTTTGAAGTTCCAAACTGAACTGTTTATTCTTTGCTCAACCCTAGGTACAAAGTTCTCCACCTCAAACAGCTTACAGCCAACAGTAACAGTCCATCGGTGGACTGGCTCAAGAGTTTCCAGCTCTGATCCCAGGACCTGGTGCATGGTAACAAGGTGATTTTCCCTTGCAGCCTGCAGGGCCTTGATGTGATCATTATGTGTTCAGCTAAGTCCATCATACTGTTGAATCACAACTAAACCTACCAGAATTACAAGGACTCTAACAGACAGGCTTGCAATACTTTCCCCAAGTGGCTTAAAATGTGACTGATCCCAATTGTTGGCCTCATGGCTCAGGGAGGGAAGATCTTTTCCACAGCAGAGTTTGTAGAGGGGAGTGTGCACCCCTGCTTCAGCACTTTTGGTTCACTGTAATAGGTGTGGATCACATGCAGGATTACCAGCCTGGGCTGGAGCAACCCTGCCGCTTCCCCTGCTTTTTGCTCAGGGAAGGCCGTCAGAGCTGTGACTTGCAGGAAACACTTGAAGCCTCAGACCTAGACAAACAAGGAGGCAAATGGAGCAGGAGGAGATAACACCAATTTGGCATCCAGAATGATTTAATTGGGGGAAGTGTCTTCATCAATGGCCATTTGGAGGGAGGAGAAAAAGGAGACTGAACTGGCTGCTGTCACCCACAGCTGCTAATTTGTGCTGAGAGATGGGGAAATATCAACTGCACTGTTAATTTCTGTATTATGGAAATTAATCCTCTCATTTGCACAGCAGAAAGCCAAATTACACCATCACATGCACACATAAATCTGACATTTTGAGAATTTGACATTGCACCACTGAGAGCTGGTTCTACCAATACCTCCCACCTCACAGAGAGGGCACAGAAGTGTCTTCTCTGGAGAAAGACACTGATAGAAAGCAGACAGATTCTCAGCTGATGAAATTTGGCAAAGACCTCCCAGTTTAAAGAGAGCAGCTGCAGTCTGCCTCCCAGAAATACAGAGAACAAGGAGAGGTACATTTGTGAGCGAGAGGAGGAAACATCTTTCTAAACTAGCAAGAGAATTTGGCACAGGACCTACTTCACCTTCTCATGCCAGCCTCAGTATATTCCCTGCATGTAGTAGCTGCCCATAGCTAGCATAGGGAACTTTTGTCCTAAAAGCATAAAATATCAATAGACAGCACAAAACTAAAATAGGAGAGGGGAAAAAGGGGTATTTACAGTGACACGGCACTGACAGTTATATCTTCTGTTAAAGCCACATTGTCTGTCACTTGACTTGAATGACAACTTCAAAAGGCCCTGAGGAACATTAGGGTTTGTGAGGAAAAGTATTTCAATCATTCATAGTTAGTTTGGGTTTATTTAGTTAAATTGAATTGTTATTCTGTATTTGAGAGTCAAAGACTTTCATATAGATCACAGATTCCCTGGGGGTGGGGAATAATCATGTATTTTTCTCTCCTTTGTTGATCCAATCTTCTCACAGTTTTTATTTTTAAATGTCAACTTTAAAAAGTTACTGAAAAAACACCCATTTTCATCTATTAAAAATCATACAACCATTAGAACAATCACACCTATACTAAGTCATTTATTAGTGAGGAGATCTGAAAAACTGGTATGTGTTTCAGCACCTAGTATAGTCTAAACTGTTGCTGATAAACAGCCTGATTAAAACCACTCAACGCATCCTACTTATATCCCAAACACTCCTATATATTTTACCAAACTCCTATAAATCAATTAAGATTGAACTTTCATTTAGGAAATATGATAAAAAGAAGACAGAGGTCTTTCACAGCAACCAGGAATTGCACCTGCTAATTCAAGCCCAGCAGGACCTACATTCTACACTCAGAAATGAAAAAGTGTCTCTTCTCAACTGAGTGCAGGAGCTTGAGCCTTAGGAAAACATGCACATGTTCTGAATATAGAACCAAAAAGAGGTAGCAGCATCACCTGAAATTACATTTTTAAAAAGTTGCAGAATTGCTCCTGGTATTGGGTCTGGCTGAGCTGGAGCCAGTATCCCCACAGCAGCCCTCACAGTGCTGAGGGGCCCACTGGCAGCCAGCAGGGTGTGTGTAACACAGCTTGGGAGGGGGCGGAGCTGGGACAGCTGACCCGGATTGGCTGTTCCATACCATGTGACCTCAGCTCAGCCATAACAGCAAAGGGTACGGAGGAGGAGGGGGCCATTTGTTACTACATTTGTCTCCAGGAGCAGCCGCTACACATACTGACGCTCTGCTTTCCCAGGAAGTGGCTGGACATCGCTTACTGAGGGGAAGCAGAGAATAACATCTTTGTTTACCTTTTGTTTCTGTGCATAGCCTTGGCATTTGCTTTAATTAAACTGCTTTTATCTTGACCCACAAGGTTTTTATCTTTTTCTCCACTTTTATTTTGCTGAAGGGGGAGTGATAGAGGGGCCTGGTAGGGACCTGGCATCCAGACAAGGTTAACCCACCACCGTCACCCTCCCTTTTTCTTCCCCCCATAGAAGTTAGTTAAGCATAACCTTGTTTGTAGTTTGTTCTTTCATACAGGAACATAATTAAGATCTGATCTGCGACCACATGCCTTAAATAAAAAGCAGCTGCTCATATGATCTGCTCATTAAGTGCTGTATTCCAAACACATACAAAGATGCCAAAGTAATTAACAAGGCACAAAAGCTTTGGGGAGTTAAAGATGCAATAGGAGCTCAGTTGAGACTTGTCTTCACATTTACAGGATAATAGCTAGATGTCTATGAATGTAGATTTCATTTTAAAATCTCTTTGCTCTCAGGATGACATTCCAGAATTATTCTCTTTGAAAAGATACAATTTATTTTCTGCTCACATACTTGCTAAAAAAAATGATTTTTAATGCTTCTGGGATCTATCCCTTCTCCTTACTCTTAAGCTTCAAGGCTTCTTGGTAAGTTTTCATAGAAGTATTTAAAGATTTTCAAAAGTATGAAGTTTTACCCTGTAACAAATCAATTTTACATCATCTACCACTTCCAAATGTCTGTTTTCTACCTTCTCCCCCACTACTGAGCTTCTTTACTCTTCTACCATATATTAGCCCTAACTTTTCCAAATCTCTATACCATTACCTTGTATGGAACAAAACTCCTTCCCATTATTGCTTTGCTTGAATACTCTCTATTTCCTTCTTGGACAGCTAGGAAAGTATAAAGTTAAAACAGCTGGCAGAAAAATCTATTTATCTTTCTCTATAAATGGCATTTTTAAAAATTTTTTTTAGCTCACAGGATACACAAAGTCTTCTCTGGTAGTGTTACCCAGAAGTCTAGATGAAGGGATACAAATCATGGCAGGAGAATTTAAAAGCCGCATCTACATGAAGAAGAAATAGATCTCTTGCCACAGATGCAGTTACTTCTCCTTTAAAAGGCAAGAGAACAGGTTTTTTTACAGACCTGTTAATTGGGTGCATTTCACAGCTTTCCTGGTATCTATTTCTCATTGTACCTGAAACTAAATCCCTGGGGTTCTCCCATCTTCTCTGTAGCAAGTTTTTCCTTCCCTGTTTTTCCTTAATGAAACTGTGAGTTTTCATAATACAGTTGAAGACTGAGTATCGAAACAAAAAGTGCTAGGAGACAAGCCTCACAAAGTAATCATGGTGCTGGCTGGAAAATGTCTTTTCTTTGTTTAACAATACAAAACTAAAAGTAAAACGAAAAATAATCTAAGGTTTGGAACAAGAATTTTTTGGGGGGGGGATTTCTTTTTTCCTGCTTTGCACTGTCAGAAAATTCTGGCTTCCCTCCACCTGCAAGGCTGGCAGCAGACTAACCCACCGGAGCGTTTTCAGGAACATGGGGTGCTAGACCTGGGTATTCCCATGTTCAGAAGAAGACCTTTAACCAGTTCTGGAGCAAGAGTCTGTTGAGTATCTGGCTAAAAAATTGGCCCATTTTTGTAATTAGTGGCACAGGCTCGAGAAGGTAAAGACTCTGTAAAATCTGTAACTGCGACTCTTGCTGGGATATAGAAAATATCTCTAGAATCAGCTCAAAATCAAATTAGAACCATGCTAAAAAAATTACTCCACACAGTATAGCAGAGCTCCTTAACTTTATAATGTGCCATATTTTCTTTTAAAAACCCATCCAAAAGTAACCCTGCAGTATGTTCGATTTTACCGGTGTGTGGCTGTGTCTAGGGAGGGGTGAGAGCTGACAAGATGCTCAGCCCGATGCTGGCCAGGATCCCCCCATCTAAACCTTCACTTTCTGAGGACTGCAAAAGGAGTCCAGCTGGACTTCACTTCCGACACAGTTGTCACAGTCATCTTCCTAAAATTATGAAGGATAAATGGGGGCCTTTGAGTTCTTTTAAAATCTAGCTGTATTCCCATTAGCCAGGGGCAATAGTAAACAGCTCCCTTTCTCTGGAGTCAGGAAGGGAGCATCATGTGGAGATGAAGGAATTTTATAATAGGCCTAAACTGCAGGATTTCTTCTTTTTCCTTAGGGTGCCTGGTCCTGAAGACTTTTCAAAGGCTGAAATACAGTTCACAGGTTCTGACTTTGCTAAGTTTTCATCTGGAGGAAAAAAAAAAAAGGGAGAAGAAAAATAAAGCACCTAACAGTTGTGTCTGCTATATAGAGAAATAATAAATAGCAGATATAGATTTTTCCTTCAGATAAAACAAAGGGGACTGAAAAAGCCTGAGTCATTCTTATTTCTTATCAAAATTGGACAAAATGAGCTGACCCACAACAATAATAATAGAAATAATAATGATCTTGATGATGAAGATGAATCAATAGGGATATGTGTTATTTTAAGAAAGACTGAGAACAAAATATATACCTGAACCTGAAAAATGTGAAACATGGGGAAAAAGAAAACAAATGAGCGTTTCACAAAGAACAACATAGGAGATAAGTCACCTGGGTGACCACTGAAGTAGGGAAAAACAATGAATTTAAAAAGCAGATGGATTTCCAAGTCAAGGATAGAGAGGCCTGAATGAATGAATCAGCAGACAGAAGCAACGTCAGTGGGGAGATGACCATTAAAATCTTTAGCAGCCTTTGTGGAAATGTGAAAAGCTCAGTGATTTGTGATGCTGCTGTCTCAATACCTGGCCATTGCTTCATTCCAGTGATTTGCCCGAGCTCTCGCTGTCTCGGCTGTCTCCCCAGCTGCCCCGTAAAGCCCACGCAGCACCTGAGGAGCTGTCAGCAGCTCACAGTGGCTGGACGCAACTGAGGGCAGAGGGCACAGATTTGTGCTGTCAAACAGTGGGATGCAATGGGATCAGACATATCCAGCACCGATCTCACAGGCTATACAAATTTATGTATTAATGCACGGTGGTGGAAGTGGAGATGAAAACCTCCTGGAATGAAAATTATTTGTCCAGAGTTACTTCAGTCAAAAAGCTCTTCGCTACATGTCTAATGCTCTGAGATGGCTGGTAGATGTATCACAGAAATTATCCCATTTCAACCACACAGTATAAGTGTTCATATTCATCACTACACAGTTTGGTCCTTACCTCAAGGACTCACGCTCTGCATTATATATGAGGCATTTACTCAGCCACAGAATGTCCTCCTCTGTGTCAACCACCTTTCATCCCCAGTGGTCTCATTAAAAAAAAAAAAAAAAAAAAAAAAAAAATTACCCTTAAGTAAGAACATTAAGAAATGGAAATGTGTGAAGAGAATAGCTGAATAATTCAAACTGCTCCTCAGATCTTCGTGGTCATTTTAATGTATATAACCCTGATTTGGTTTACACCATTTTTTAGAGATGCATTTGGTTTTTTTTACAACAATTCCTAGATAAAGCAGAGAATTAGACTGCCCTTTTTAACAGAATAAATACCCCAAGGCTTTTTAAATGTTGCTTTCCCAGTCTCCTAAAAGCTTCATCTCCAAGACTGGGAATCCAATTCTGACGCATCAGAGTTTCTGCAGATGGTGCAAGTTGCAATGTTGGTTTTGACAAATGGGCGTCTCTTTTCTAACAAATAGGAAATAGAACAAAAATCCTCAAGATATCTCTCCAGAGCAAGTAAATGTTCAGTAACAATTTTTTGTCTCTTCCAAGTTGCAACAGAATCAACGATCTAGAATGGGAAACCTCACAAGTCCATTACTATTGTTTAGCCCTCCTTCACTGCTTTATTCTCTCCTCACTTTGGTCATTCCCTTTCCAGCATCCTCCTGAGACTGATAGATATTTAACACCAGAGAAATCAGAAAAATTCTCATAATAAAACTGCCGATTGCTAAAGAAATACAATGTTCTGGTTGATGAGAGTCTAAGACATTTCTGCGACACTGGGTCACCTCCTACTTTAAACTATTTTGTCTCTTGCAGTGGGTGAAATATGACTAAGCTTTCGTGAGGTTACTACCTCTACAGTAACGACAACCCTATTTCCTCTTATGGTCCCATGCCTCATCTTTGCATCAGCAGAAAATCTCATTTCTCACTTCTGTATGTCATTCACTTTCATGAACACACCGATCCCACAGTCTAAATGTGACAGATTTTTGGCCATTCCCTCAGAATATCCAGTGCTGGTGATTTAGTGCTTAGAAACAACTATGGGAAACTCTCTTCAAGCCTTCTTGGTAGGCTGCAAAAATATCTGTGAGAAGAGACTTGCAAGGATAAATCAAAGTGTGAGAGACTTTACTAAACTAGAGCAATTTTTATAGCATTTAGATGATACTGCAGCACTGTTAACCAGAGTGTAAATGATTGAACAGGTGATGAATCCCTTAGAGGAAAAAGCCATTAGATGGTTTTAAATCCATGAAAAAACAGTATTATGTGCTATAAAGAGCAACAAGATGTCCTTTTCTTCCCTTTCTAATACAATCTTCATCAGATTACTCCTATACAGTCTTCCCAAGGCATTTTATCAACATATGCGAAACAACACCTGTGTTGAATTTCAATTTGATTTACAAATTAGCATTTGAAGTGAAATGCTGCTGTTAGGCTCCATTTTCATCCACATGAGGATCTCATCTTAGCCTACCAAGAGAATGTGGAATGTAGTTATTGGCAACTGCATTTGACATATCTTACACTTCCCAACAACTCTCCAAGTAGATTTGATTTCACATATCCAATGAAATCTTTTTCTCACAAGTTATGTCTCCATAAAGGCCAGTGATCAGGATATTCATTTGCAAAGGACCCACTCTTCAGGCTCTCTCTTCAGGCTGCTTAATATGGACAACAGATTCCAACACAAGATTGTCTTTCCAGCAGAATATCTGAGTCAACAAGTTTATTAGATCTCCTCAGCTGTGTCCTCTGAAGCTGTCCAACTTTGTTTAACTAATTAAATAACCACTGGAGCAGTAACCTGGCTTTCCTCTGTCATGCTTGACTTCCCTAACCTCTTTCTTGTCCAATGAATGTTTAATTACTGAGGTAAAGTGAAACATATGCAAGAGAAGAGCTGAGGAGATCCTGCCCACAGCATGCATGATAGCCTAGTTATTCAGGCAGTCTGATGAGCAAGGGGGCAAGACAGGTTTAAGGATCATTAAGCATCAAATATTCTGAACTCAAAGTTTTAGGAACCCATTCTCCAAAGTAATGTGTGGCTAGTTAAGAGGTATAGTTCAGTTAGCTTCCGCTTTTTGAAACTTAAGAATCTAAGCTAATAATTTTCACTTCCACCATCACCTTTAACACTTGAGATGCCACCATGTAGATGTTTAGGTGGTCATCCACTATATTTGATTCCAAACTCTATATATGAAGTTTTAGAGTTAGAAGACTGACTTCTCTAGGCCTCTGTGAAAATACTCTTCTTCCGTGAGAATCTTTTCCATAGTATACCTGGTATACAGTCACTAATGCAAAAACTTCTGTCATTCGCTCTGTCAGTAAAGAAAAAATAAATAATGTTTTCAGTAGAGCAGGTACTGAATGAAAACAAAAACTCTGTAGGTCTATAACCTATTAAGACAAGACAGTACTCTCTAGAAAGACAGATTCAAATGGAAAAGCGGCCAGACTCTGCAGGTGTCGGGGACTATAATCTTCCACTACAGGGACTTCCCAAATGAGTTTGGGCCATGAATCAAAACCCCATGCAGAAGAATTAAATCAAACATCACTCTTGGTGATTAAATTTGAGATGGATTAAAATGTAAGGAACATTGTGAAACTCTGCGTCAATTTATACTAGACATTTGCTGTTAGCAGCTCCCCATGAGAAATGAACTCATCCTAGGACTCAAACCAGCAGAGGCCAGGGCCCATCAGAGTACACACTGAGGCAAAAGGATAGCTTTAGTTATTCCTGGGGTCCCTGGGCTCTAGCAAGCATTGTTCCACATTGTAGGGTCCAGGCAGTCCTTCCCAACGCAGAGAAAGAATGCATTGACCTTGACCAGCTCTAACAAAACATGAATTTTGACAAAGTGTAGTTAGGATCCCATAAGGCTGCAACCTCTCTAACAACCGTTTACAATGTTATTTTCTCACATATCCATTAAGTTTTCAGAAGTATCAGTATTGAATCATCCTCATCAAAGTGAGTAAATCCCCCGTGGAAGTTTTCCTGCGTCTGCTGCCCACCACACAAGTGACCCCTAAACTAGCGCATTGTCACTTTCATGCTTCAAATTCTACTTCTCTCCTTCTTTCACAGCAACTGCCTCCTCTCTCTTCTCAGCGAAATAACCAGCTGTCTGCAATTTAATTGGGACAGTGAGAACTGCTCTAACATGACTACTTCAAGCAAGCAAGCAAAACCTCCCTTCTTAGTGCCCTACTGAGGCTGCCACTTCTTTGACTTAAGGTTTTGTTTGTTTGTTTTCTTCTCAGCCTGCTGCTTCTCAGCGGTTCCTCTCCTGTATGAATTCTGCTTGTGTGTCCTGTATAGTCTGGGAGGCGAGCTGAGTTTTCATTTTCTCCTAAGTCTCACAAGTGTTCTCTAAAATAATACAGGTCAGGGAAATAGAAGGATGCTTATTCTGTAGCTGAATTTGAGAAGCAAAGGCTGCTTTAACCCAACCTGCCTGGCACAAATGGAAGTTGTCACAGATCATTCTAAATGAAAGGAAAACTCTATATCAGGTGGATAGCCTCTGTGTCTGTTATCTCAGTTGTCAACCAGAAGGAAAAGGATGTAGTAGAAAGGTGACAGCAAAGTAATGATGTTTTTAATTTTTTCCTTGATTAGGAACAATCTTTCCTATGGAAAGAGAAATCTATTGTTAATGCTAATTGTTGTAAGATTTAGAGGCACTGTTATCTTCCCTCCAAAATACCATGAGCTACGCTTTGTTGCACACCATCATTTTGGGATCCTATAAAGCAAAACACTGAAACAGAGATCAGAATTGACTTCACTGATGTCAATAGGACTATTCACACAGTACAGTGATGCACATGATTAGGAATTTTGCTGACAATGGTTAAACTACTTATTCTTGAATGTTGCTTGTAATAATGTGTCCCACTATTTCCTTCTCTTTCTTCTCTATTTTCTGAGGATAACCACTCTTCATCTCTGAGTTGCTAGTGTGCCAGTTGTAGTGAAACAGAAGGAATTAATTAATTCACTTGGATATTCTTGTCTTTACTTGATGAAAGAGGCAATAATCCATGCAAGTAATTCAGGCTCCCTCTCTCATTGAAACATTCTTTTTCAGGTTAGGCTATTTTTTACACAATTTTTATACAAGCCATATTCATACCAGGCTGGCAGACGAAATCCCATCATATTCACTTCTCTTGTTACTGTGAGAAGTCATATTCACCGTAGAAGAGGAGATGCTGCCACCCATAACAAGAGCAAACCTGCTGTAAACCTGCTATTTGTAAGAAGCTGTATGCAGTGTACCCAGGCCAGACTAACAGGCAATTCCTTCCGTAGAAACCTTCACCCAGCACTTCAAGAAAGGGAAGATGAAACATGTCCCTGGCAAAGGACAAGTCAGGAACTGGCTCCAAGGGTGAACCCAAGTCCTGAGACTCCCCCATGAGAATTTGTACCAGAAAGCACACACACACCGTAACAGTTCTGACTGAATGTTGCTGCCCGTGAAAGGTAGGCATCAATCAGAAGTGATGCCTCCAAAACATGAGGCTTCCTCCAAAGCCCTTGAAGTCCATGGCATACAGCAGGCATGGCCATTGGGTAGCTACGCCCTTCCTTGTAGCTCCCTTACAGTCCAAATATAGCTCTGATGCCCACCAGCAGTGTCTGATAAATCAAAATCCCTCTCTACTAGATGAAGGCAGACATCTGGGGCTGAGTCCAAAGGCACTGAGGGGTCCTGTGCTCCATTTCCATACCCATTCACCCCAGTGCTTCCCCCACAACAGCTGCAGGGAGCTTCTCTTGTGAATTATAAATACCCTAGTCTATTACGTGTCTTGTGGCTCTCATCTTTCTGAAGATGCTGTTGTGCAGCTTAGCAAATCGTGAACTAGGACATCTCTGATGCACGGGTAGGCCTGGAACAGTGGAAAGTACTTTTTTTCGTCGCAGCTCAAGTATTGACCCCCTGCTCCTGGATAACAAAACTGCTCCTCCAGAAGACAGATTTCTATCTGTGTTCTCACAAAGACAGGACCCTTGCCTTATGAAGGGGAACCCTTTCTTTTTCTTCACTGTGGTTCTGTTTTGTTTTTTTTATCCCAAGCAACTCTTTTTCTGAAAACCAGAGCACAACAGGAATACTCCAAAAGGCTAAAATATGCACATATTGTGTTTCAGTGGGAAGCCTGTAGTACATCAGCAGATCTGCCACTCTTGATCATTGCTCAACCATGTGGTAGAGCAACTGCTAGGAAAAGGGGCACAAGCCAAGTTCTGAGGAAGTATTTGTGTGAGTGTAGTGAACATTTTTACCCAAGTGTTCTGTGATCCTGAACTATCTCCATAGGGCCAGAAAGGCGATGGCACTGCCGTGTCCTCCGATGCCCACTCTCCAACAAGATGTAAGAAACAGGAAATCTCTTCAGGGATCATGTTTAATGGGGTAACGAGCTAAGGAAACATCTGACATTCAGAAAGTTCTCATATTTTGAATGAGAAACATTTTCAGTTCTCACAAGAAAGAGTATTGCCTTCCTTTTCAGATATTTCTATATCTGTGTCCATCTGTGTTACAGCCTCTGTAGTGCATAGTCTGTGTTACAGTCTCTGTAGTGCACAGTGTAGGATCATGATGGGCAAAAAGGTGGTATTATAATGTGCAAAAATAGCTTTTTCTGGTTCAAAAACACACCTTCCTGTATTACATATGAGATCAGATGAGGAGTATAGTGTACTCTGGGCTTAAAATCTTCAGAAAGCATCTATCGGGTACTCATTCTTTCCATAGTTCAATTAGATAAAGTGTGGACAGATAATGGATTGCATCCTATGTAGGACTGCAGAGAAAAAAAAAAAAAAAAGGTTTCCCTAGTTCTTCTAGTCGCTGAACTAATGTTACCTATGTCTTTAGTGTGAAATTATTCTCCAGTGATGTAACTACCAATCATCTTCTCATATCTGTCACAAACATGGCACTCATTTTCATGATTAACACATTGATTGTGAGTGATCAGGCAGAGAGGGGAAGTATATAAGATCATTATGTTCTGTAAGTGTCAATACAAAAAGCAACATTTTTGCTAGGAAGAGGACATTAACTTTTTCCTCATCTTTCAAAAATTCCAAGCCCAATTTCAGCTTTGCCTAGAGCTTTTGATTGTATTTTTTTTTATTTTGATGTAAGTTTCCCTCTAACTTCAAAAGTGTTTTTTTTAATTTGCTTATCTTGTCATGAATTTACATGTCACTCTGGCTTTTGTGTTTCTCTGCCATTTCCCAGTTTAAAATCTTAACTAAAATGAATGTGTTTAATAACCTTGCTGCAATGTTATAATCAATTGGAATAAATCTTCATCAGGGGTTTTTTAACATTTTGAAGCTCCATCAAGAAATAACACACACACACACACCCCCACACACAAATTAGACTCAAAACAAAGGAAATTAGAAAATCAGGATAATTTTCCTTGTTGTATTTTATCTTTTGGTTATTTGCTTTGGGATTATGTTGTTATTTTTTTTCCAGGTCTTTATCTTTGCTCTGTACGCAAATGGCTTTATGAAAGTATTTGAAGTGGCCTTTTGACAGCTAAATGGGATAGAAGCAAAATTTCCATTTTATTCAAAACTGCCTTCACTAACCATGCAATTTTCCTTATCCAGACAGTTTAAATTCAAGGCTTCTCTAGTGATATCACACTCAGTCAAATCCGACAGGTTATTTCTATTAAAGTTTGGGGCTGAATGGAGACTAACTAGAATGTTGATTCTATTGTTAATATTTCACTCCAGTGGCAGAATGCAGGAGCTTGTATGAATTTAAGATGATAAAATTTATAACATTTATGGAATTGAAAAACTATTTGTTTATATTGTTTTATTTGTTTAAGTAAGCAAAATAATATTTCTCCTGACGGCCTTATATATTTTCTCTGTAATTACCTTTAATTATTTTTGCTGTCATGACCTTAATAATTTGACACTGTCATCATTTGTTCTTTAAACATTTTTTTTTTGTATCCTTATATCCTGAGCCTTATTTTAAATGATCAGTGTTGTTACCTTACCGTTTCCCATTATCTTACTAAAGGAAAACACACTTTACCTTTTAAGCTCATGGGGAAAACACTGTGTATTTAACATCTACCTGCCATCAGCTGCACTTCAGAATTTGTTTTGTTCAACCTAATGTAGTGGAATTTCATTCATTCCTTTTCTGTTTCTTTCCCTTCGAATGATATTCTCCGGCAGGATCAGCTTGTTACTAGAGGAGGGATGAGAAAATACAAATTATTGCAGGTCCTTGATTTTGCTCTTCACCTATTAATCTTCATCTGATGAAAGACAACAGCATAACTGACAACTGAGCACTTGTGTGAATCAAAGGATATTTAACTGGGAAGGTGTGGGGTTATCCTCTAAAAGAAGGTATATTTTCTGCAATGAGAGTGTAACATTAAAATGTAAAAAGGTAACATTATAAAAAGAGATAGAATAGACAGGCAATTTTTATCCAAATACAACTTAAATTCTCATGTATTTTTAATGTTTATTGCAGTCTTGATTCACAGTTGATGGGTCGACAAAGGTAAGTGTTCATGCTCACCTTTATGTAGTTTGGTCTACTCAGGACTGCCCTCAGGACCACAAGTCTCCTGTCTGCACATCTGGGCATTCTAGAAAGTTCAGGGGGTAACTGGCTCCCTGTCAGGGAATCAAACCCCCATCTCAGGTGATCGCGCACCCTCTCAGCAGGTGGACTGAGGCTTGACCTGTCACTCAGGATGATGTTCTGTAACCATAGAAGGAAGCACAGCAACTTGCTGTCTTCCAGTCACAGAAGGAAACAGAGCATAGCAAGTTGCCAACTGTCTCTGCAGGGCTCATGCTGCCTTCTTTGCTCCTCTTTTCTAAGTGTACTCTGTGCAAACATGCTCTGCTTGAGTTATTTGAGAGAAAACAGGCCAGGTCAGTCTTAGACACATGGACAGCGGGATTGAGTGCACCCTTTTGCCACTTACATCAAACTGTGTGGTGTGGTCGACATGCTGGAGAGAAGGGATGCCATCCGGAGGGATCCTTATTGAGTTCCATTCATCCAGTTGTGTGACATGTTTTGTGGTCAGTGACAGAGTTATCATCTGTATTGGTCCCCTGTTTCAGGAAATCTAAGAAAGACCTTTGCAAAGCAGAATACAAAAGATGCATTTGTAAAAATACAGTCATGGTGCGTACATATGAACGTGAACAGACAAGTTATCATGTGCAGACTCACTGCTAGGGTAAGAATGTACTTGCTGAACTAGTCAGAGCTAAATGCCCTTTCCAAAGGATGTGGAGGTTTGACACTAGTCAGGGTGATTTTGACAAGCTAACTCTTAAAGTTCAAGTGGTAGTAATATTTACTTTTGCTCTTTTTCCAAGAAAATAGTAAAATGGAAGATAACATTTTTATCACAAATTATCATCCAAGTAAAAAAAAAAAAACTTTTTTTTTTCTTGTTTATAAACTATTTGTAAACAAGTTTCTTGTTTTCTGTATATTTTTTTACTCCAGACACTATTCTTGGATTTTTATCATTTAGTGAATGATGTGTTTCAGCATGAATTTTGCTATAGGCCTATTTCAATTTTCTTAGTGCTGACTCCTTCCCTTTTTGGATGATTTATACAGTGTACAGCTAGAGAAGGAGATGCAAATGACAAAATGGAACAGACAACCTGGAGCTGGTCTTCAGGGAATATTTAAGCACTTGAGCTTAATATTTGCTATTCATGAGTATTTTTCACCAGCTATGCTCTGCTGCCCAAGTGTTCCCAGAAAGTAAATGTGGCACCATTTAAACATGAACAAGATGAAAAATGATATCAGCTCTCTATCTTATCAGAATACCTGATCATATTCCAAATTCAAACATATATTAATGGATTTATTTTTTCCTGTTACGTTGTTATTACTTTAAACAAGTCACCCACCATAAAGTCAAATCTATGAGCAGCTATAAAGCTTTGAATGCAATAGTTATCCCAGAAAATCTTTAAACCTCTGTGCATCATAAGATGGGGAGTAGGATAAAACACAAAGGCTACATAACTAAGGAAATAATCATACTACACATCATACACATACTGCACAACCTGTGATAGTTTTTACCTAAGCATCCAAAATTAACCATTTTGGGGGCACTGTATTAAGCTAGCAGTACTCTTGGTCTGAGAACAGTCATTCTTCTGTTCTCATTTACTTGCAGTTATTCAAGGAATCTAATCAATACTGCTCTTGAAATGGAACCACCAAAAATATTCTTTTTTTTTGACAGAAACACCTCTATCTCTAGTTTTTTCAGTTCAGATCAAACTTTAGGAAAACAGAAGTCATCTTCAGGGAACATTTTTTAACAATGTCTGAAAAATACACTAGTGTCTTTCAGGTAAGTTTGGGCATGAAGTGGACGGTTTTATGGCTTTCTCTTTAGCATGTTTCGGTAGGGTAAATGTGCAAGCTCCTTCCCAAGCTTTTTCAACACCTAATGTGCTTCTCTGTGGTGACTTGAGGTGTCAAAAGCTGTTTCAAGTGAGATTCAGAGGAAACTCAGTCTTGTAGTATGGTTTTAGATGCCTTCAGACATCATGCGTAGCATCCATCTGCAACTCCAATAGGACAGAGATCTTCCTAGGTTTTTATCTGTCTGTATTCTGTGTTAATGAAACTCTGGATAATCATAGTAAGATAAAGCCCAGGACATCCAGGGAATGACATACACCTAAGATTTTAATAACCTTCATCAGACAACTACACCCTCATCCATTCATGTATAGATGTGACGGATTGAGGTATCATATCAGTGAGTCCCCACAGACAAACTGCAGCAGTGGCCAGTTTCAGACAGGCAATCCCATCAATTCCTCTTGTACTGGAATGTTCTAACTTAATTTCATAGCCCTGGAAACACGACAATCTATCTAGGTATTGACTGGACTGAATTTACACAGGTCATTTCAAAGATAAAGGTCACATACATACCAGGCCTCTGGACCGCATTTAACAGCGTCCTGCTGACTTTCAACATCATTAGTGTCATCTGGACCAATGCTGGGGTAAATGAAATGTGTCAGAACAAAAGACTGTTGCCAAGAGTGTAGATACACATAACTGATACACAAGGAGGTTCAGCCTTATTAGCCCCTGAAAAACCACACTGTTCCACAAAGTCAGTAACCAGTGTGGCCTTTGTACAGGATGCTGTCCAGCTTGGTGATTTTACAGCACTTTTAATAAAAAAGAAAATAAAAAGGAAATCACTGACCTGAGGTTTATATGGCAATATTTACATAGAAGGCACAAGTTCTCATCAGGGACATATTTATTGCTATTTAATATTCACATTTCAGGAGCATGCAAAACCCAAACTGACAGAGAGTCCCTGGTGAGAACTATTGTACATGTGTTCATTATTGTTATTTTTGGAAATGGCTCTGGTTAACTAGTGACTTTCTTACAGTTGCCTGGAATCTGTATGTCTGACTGAATTGTCAGGGACTGAGCAGCTGCCTGAAGGAAATACATGGCCAAGTGTAAATGCTTTCTGATTACAAAATTATTATACTGTCTGTGACACCTGTATTAAATAGCTCTGTGTACAGCCAATGCTGGCATGGCATTACAATAATGGTTTCTTTGAAGCTCTTGTCAAGATTTTATGACAGTCAATAAGAGAGTTCCACAAAACTGTACCTGTGCTCACGAGAAAACCTTCCAGAAGTAATTTTTGTCAACATTCTCTATTAAAAAAAAAAAAAAGTTTTGAAAGAAACTATTCTTCACTTCCAATATATTATTTCAAAACTTGAGAGTTTTGCCCATTGTTTGACACAACCTTGAGAAAACCTTGAGAAAACACAGGCAAGCTCTACCTTGTAGGTTGGACAGCACCCCTAGGCAAACACCAGCTCTATTTGCTGTTTAAACTACAAAAAAATATCCCTTGAGGATGAGCTAACTTGGTCTTCATGCACCAGGAAGCTGTATTAGCCAGGTCTTAATTTATTCAGATGGAGTGTTGCACTGGTATAGATCCAATGCTTCCAGATACATAACTACTGTGACATGGTCTTCACCTTATAACGTTCAATGTGCAGCAATGTTTTGTTGCTTTGAGCTCTCATCCTCATAGTCTTCTCTGTGGGTTTGTATTTCCCATGATTCACCACCATCTTCTCTGTTCCTTGCTTACTGTAGGTACTATGGGAATCCTGGCATAACAACACAGGAGAAATGATCCAGGTGGGAAGCCCTAGAAACAATGATAAAAGGAATATGTGGGATACTGAAACATCCATAAAGTACTGTAACAATTCTTTAAGACTGAGGCTTAAAAAAAAACCAGGGGCTTCCAAGGAGGGAGGGGGAAAAAAAGGAAAGGAAAGGAAAGGAAAGGAAAGGGAAAGGGAAAGGAAAGGAAAGGAAAGGAAAGGGAAAGGGAAAGGAAAGGAAAGGAAAGGAAAGGGAAAGGGAAAGGAAAGGAAAGGAAAGGAAAGAAAGGGAAAGGAAAGGAAAGGAAAGGAAAGAAAGGGAAAGGAAAGGAAAGGAAAGGAAAGAAAGGGAAAGAAAGGGAAAGGAAAGGAAAGGAAAGGAAAGGAAAGGAAAGGAAAGGAAAGGAAAGGAAAGGAAAGGAAAGGAAAGGAAAGGAAAGGAAAAAAAGCCTTTAAAGACTTTAAAAAAAATTGTTGCAGAGAAAACATTCCAGCAAAACTTCCTTCACTTCAGAAAAGAAAATTCTTTCCACTTTTACATTCCAGACACAGAGTGCCAAAGACAAGACCTCCCAGAGAGAATAAACACATGCCAGTGCAGAAAAGCGTGCCAGGAAGGATTTGCTTTGTTATTGAGGCTTCTTCAGATTGCAGGTTCCACAGTACCCATTCAGATATACCTTCTTGCTGAAAGCTTTGTTTAATGTGTGCTTCAAAAAGGAGCTTTTAGCGCACTTCTTAAAAATAAGATTCTTTTAGAACTCAGTAAAGTTTATCAATTGAGCAACATGCCACTGAATGGTGTGAGGCTCAGTTCTTGTGGATAGCCAAGACTGAGAGACTCTTATGTTCCACCACAGTGCCCATGTGTTCGCTATAACTGCATATCACACACGGGGACTGAGGCTCACCTAAAATTCATACATGCAACGCTAGAAGACGTTATTCACCCAGAGGTGAGCTGAGGGGAGAAGACACATTCTTCTGCTTTTATTGCACATTTTCTATCTTTTCAATAACATCCTACCGGAATGAGAAGACAGAGACTATAGGGGAAGTGTAAAATGTTGCACCAGAGAAAATTTAGAGGGGAAAATTACATTGTCAGAGTCCTTTGGGAGTTGTCTAGTCCTTCCTCTTGTCCCATGGCAGGATGGGCTAATTTTAAACCATTCCTAGCAAGGACTGGTTACACAGATGGAGACTCCAGAGTATCATAGACTAAACAACTCCAATAAGTCAGTCTCCTTTCTCTAACAAAGTAGTTTCCCAGATATATAAACCAAATCTCCTTTGCTGAAATTTAAACTCACTATGTCTTTTTCTACAGGAACCATAGAGAATGAATTATTCCTTCCTCTCTGGCAGCTGTTTCTTACGTATTTGAAGACTTCTCTCATGCCTTCCCTTTTCTTCTCATCTCCTAGATTAGGTGACCCACAAATACATTTTTCCTTTCACAGTATATTGCATTGGCTAGTGAAATCCAGGAATAAATTACATAGATTATAAGGGACTTGAATGACAGCATAACAGGATACAATAGCCAGCATTGTGTCTGAACGAACAGCATGTGAATACTTATTTAACATCAGTATTTGCCTATGGTGCATTATGGCTTTATCTAATTAATTACTTTATTAAGTGCTTGATTATGATAACAGTGAATGTCTTTCCTGCCCACTCTTATCTTTTTCTTAAAACTGTTCTGTTCAGCTGAGATACATGCGCATCTGAGGGATCATTTCAATATTAGGTACCAAACATTGGACTATCATTCCTGCGTTTTTGTTTTTTTTTTCAGAACCTGTTATCTGATGATCATAGCTACTAAATAAGGCCTCTTAATACCTCCAGCAGATCAGATTATTCAGAAGTCAAATGAGAGGAAAAAAAAGCAGCCTGAAGTATTTATTCATTTCCCCATTTTAAATATCTTTCTCATCTCTTCTCTCTTTGTGCCAAGCCTTCAAGATGTAATTGGAAACACTCCTTCAAAAATGTTCTCTGAACAAATTACCAGGTACCATTCTGTGAAATGAATGGATCACAAAGAGCAGCACTTCTTCAAAGGAAAGCAGGCAAGCTGATATTCAAGTATTTGGTCTTTTATTGGTTGTCCCTTGTTTCCTCAGAACATTCGTGGGAACTGAACTATTTCATTTCTTGGTTGTTTCCTGATCAAGGCTCTTTATGCAGTTCTAATTTTTCTGTCAATTTTAATTGAATGTTTTCATTCATTCCTGTGTAAAGTTTCATTTTAAGGACATTCATGTCTGGGAGATGGCTTGGTCTTTGCCAAATGTGTTCTCATGTCTGCTGTTTTGTGAACCATTATTACAATAGGATTCTTGTTCATCAGTCATACCTGTGTACCAGCCTACATCTTTAAAATGTAAAGGACAGAATTATAACAAAGAAATAAAACTTTAAAACCCCAGCAGATCTAAACTGCTAATTTTCTAAAAAGAAAAAAATTGCTTGCCCGAAGTGAGTTACATCATTTACATGTTATTTCCTAGTCTCTGTAGTCATGTAGCAACAAACTGGTCATGTGTGAGCCATGTTACAAAGTATTTACCCATAAACACAGATTTAGCAGAGGTCTGAGAAAAGTGTTCCATCTTTATATACTGAGGCTGTGAGCTCTATCGTGGTGCACGGCAGTGTGATCGGAGCTGCTGGGATCAGCATGAGTACAAATAAGCTTCGTGACTCAATTTGCTATTACTGTCCTGACAGAGTAGTGAAAATGCCCTCATGAAGAATCATGGATCTTTATATCAATAATTAGCTTTATATCTATATATCTTATTATATAATATCTTTATGTCAGTACTGGGCCAGAATCAGAGAAAGGAAGCCTTCAAACCACATGCATCTGAAAATTTGGGGTTTTCTTAGCAGCAGATTATGGTCCATCCACTCAGCCCCTGAGATAACAACTGTGGCCTCCTGAAAGAGATTTGGTAGTGGGACATGGATGATACAGAAGGACTCCAGGAGAATGACAGTTGTCTGTAAGAGGTCTGTTACAGAGCTAAAGTGGCAAGTGGACTGTGTAAGGCTTTCACTCCAAAACAGTTTAGCATTGCTGTCATCTAACACCTTCACAGGGCACTGTGTGGACATAAGATACATCCTCTCATGCCAAATCTGCAAGGAAACAGGGGGAGATGCTAAGAGAGGCAGCAGAGGGCTGAAGGCAGTTGCTGACAGATTCAGCTATGAAAAGACAGGACAGCATTACCTTTTGCAGCCTGTGGATCACTCACAGAGGCATCAGTTCATACACCCAAGGCCACACTGATATTTGCTCCTGAAGACAGGGTGTAGTACTGCTCCAGGTGTCTCTGTCCACCCCAAATGGTATAATTTTGACTGGCTGATTTAAGCAGAACAAACAGTAGTATATGAACCCAAAATAGCCTGTGCAAGTGTCATCATCCTTCTGCTGCTTGTAATAAAGCATAAAAATTGCAGGGGAGAGACTCGTAGACCTCTTCATGATGGGATTTCTCCTCTTCTAGCAAAGGTTATACTAAGTAGAAAAAAAAAAAAATGGTGCATATTTTCTTATTAGTTTCCAGATTCAAAGAAACTGTGAGGTTGGGTATGGAAGAGTAATTGAATGCTGTAGTAATTATGTTGATTAATACCAGGATCATGTCTGACATTTGTAATATAAACTAAAGGACAACCCACAACATGGATATGTGTAGTTATGACATTTCTTAAAGTGCCTTCAGCGATTAAAATCACTAGATGTATGTGAGTCATTACACATATATCTTTGTGTTTTCTCCTTTTAAGAATCTTTCTGCAGTTACTTGAGAAATAAGAGAAAAAAGATGATGCTTGGATCTCTTATGAAAATTCCTTTTTTTTTTTCCTGTCTGCTTCAACATCTAAGCAAAGAGTGTCTGAAGAGACAAACAAAAAAAACATTCTTGTCAAAATTTTGAGTTCAGAGCAATGCACATAGCAGTGGAATATATTCCTCTGAGCACGTGCAAGGTGGACACACTGTCACCCTCCAACATTCAGCCCTGGGAACCAGCCGTCTGTAACCCAATGTCTTGTTCAGTTCAGCACAGTTGTATGGCCTTGGCTAAGTTTCACTGAGAAAATTGTTAAGGTGTGAGAAAGTCCATGAGCTGAAGTCATGCAAGACAATAAAAGCAAAAACACAGGCAAAATTGTGATAGTTGAGATGGTGATAATTAGGACCTCAGGGATTCAAGAGGAAAAATGCTGACAAGAAAAGCTGAAACTCCCACAGGAAAAAAAAAAGGGGGGG